>NC_061087.1:8682835-8717657 GCF_015104395.2 Macrobrachium nipponense
CAATTATGGGGGATCCCAGTGGGAAGAGGGGTTTTTGGTGGGGGAAGGAGGTAGAGAAAATGATTTTCGGGGCACTACCGAACCTAATACAACCACCTAACCTAACCTAGGGCCCTGTACCCCTACCTAGGGCTAGTGGGGGGCGGACTCCCCCTTAAGGCCACCCTACCTAACACATCCATCAAACCAAATCCAAAGTGATGGTACTGCTGTATACATCGTTATACTACCACCATTATAATAGTCTATAATTAATGAAGCGTACCTTAAACTGTTGGTTGATAAAGATGTGCTGCTGCTTTGAGGAAAACGTGAAGCCGTTGCAAGGTTCCCTGACATGCAACCTTAAAGTAGGAAGTGGCCAGGTACCCGACAAATCCCTAGTTTTTCAATATTCCCCGAATAAGCTAAAAACAAATTCACTGTCACTTAGGAAACAGTCAGGACAAGAAACTGGAATTTCAACTTCTTGTGCAATATGAGATGAAGTGCTTGCTACGGCTTCCATGTCTAAGAACAAACTGAAAAGCCTGGCCCCTGGGTAAGATAATGTATTGTCGCGCTGAGAAAATTTTCAAACACCCGCGCCATCGCCAAAGTTGAGGAGGTGTAAGAAAATGAAAACTGTGATCGGCCAAACGTGTAAGACGTCATAGTGGACTAGTTTATTGTAGTGTCTTACCGAACAATTAGAGAGCCGTGATTTCCACGAGCGGCAGGATACTAAATTCAATTTAGCGCTCGGCGTCTGCCAACACTGGTGGTGATGACGTCATCTCCCTCCACTCGCGGGAGAACCAGGTACAACTGCCCAGGTGAATTCAATTCTTTTCCTGCCGGCGTCCGGTGAACATCGGTGGTCGGTGCGGTTGGATGACTTTGCTTCGCTTTTTTTTTCTGGTGGAATTGATCTTCGGAATTGGTGAAGTACTCTTTTTTGGCGTTGTTATTATTTTGCTTTTTATTTTAGGCGTTGCCATGTCGGATTCTAGTCCGTCGGGAGTTAGGTTTTGCATCTCAGGATGTAAAACTAGATTATCCAAGTTAGAATATGATTCTCACACTAAATGTGTTAAGTGTAGGGGACAGGTTTTGTTCAGCAGATCGAACATGTAACGAGTGTAGTGATTGGACTGATTCTCAATGGAAGTTTTTTAGTTCATACTCGGAGAAATTAGCTAAAGACAGAATTAGAAAAGCAGCGCTTAGGGAAAGTAGACTTAGCTCTGCTTCGTCTTGCGATGCATCTGTTCCTTCTGTTTCTCCTCAAATTGTTATGTCTCCTTTAACTACACCTCCTATTCCTCCTACTAATCCCACTTCTCCGGCTTCCCGTGTAGTTTCTTCCGACACCATTGCCAGTCTGGAATCGAGGTTAGATCAGAAATTTTCGGTACTAGCGAATACGGTTTTGCAACTTGGTAATTCAGTTACGACCTTTTTGGAGGAAAGCGACCTCAGGTAAGAGTGTAGTTGAGGGTGCGTCTGTCTGTCCTGACAAGTCTCCTAGACAAAGGTCACTGTCCAGCTCCCCCGCACCGGGGAGAGACATACCGGAAGTCCAAGGGAGTCGATCGGGATTTGCCCACAGACAGGCGCCTCTCTTGTTGAGCCTGTTGCGCCTCAACAGGGCTCGGTTAAGCGTTGGAAAGGTGTTGCGGTCAGACGCCTTTCGAATGATTCAAGCGATTCGTCTCCGGTCGCGCGGCGCTCTTGGCGAGATTCGCCGTTTCGCGTCCCTTAAAGAGGCGTTCAGGCGCCGATTCTTCGCCTCCTCCAGTCAAGCGGTAGAAGGAGCCTGAGAGTAGGGTTGCGCCGCGGCCGTTAGCGGCTCGTTCGTCGCCTCAATCTGTGCCTTTTTCGGCGCCATCTACTAGTAGAGATTGTGGTTTTAGCGCTGTAGCTAGCAGTTCTAAGGGTTTTCTTTAGGCGCTTTTTCGTCTGTTACGCCTGATGCGCCTGTTTCGCCTCGAATTTCGGCGGCTCCGAGCGAGGCGCAAGTAGTTTTTCCGCCTCCTGCTGAACATTTTAGGCTCCTTCCAAGCCTACGTTAACTGTTTTTGATTCGTCTCTGGCGCCTTTTGCTTTGCGCAAGCAGTTAGAGATGTTAACAACTGGATGAATGAGTCCAAGGGTGGTTCGAAACCTTCAGATCCGGTTGTAGTTCCGTCTACTTCTTCGGCGGTATCGGAGAATGAAGAAGAAGTAGGAGGAGGAGGATTCACATCACCTCTCGTGTTATTCAACGTCTCCTTAGATTTCTTCTGGTATCTTATCCAGATTATTTGAGAAAAGCGGCTCCGCGCTCCCCAACTTCGACTTTTTTGATGAGGAGGAAAACTTCAGACCCTCTCCTCCCAAAACTTGTTCTATCTAAAGCGGTTAGACATTCGTTGAAAGAGACGGAGAAATGATGTCTATGAAAAGAGACTTAGGAAGGCTCTTTTTGCTTACCCTCCCTCTAAGTTGCTTCGTAAGAGGTATAGGTTTTATGTAACTGGGAAGCTCCTTCTCTGGGAGTTTCTGCCTCCTCCCAGGGAGACTTCTCCAGTTTAATCGACTCCTCTAGAAGATCTGCTTTCGACGCAGCGAAAGTTTTCTTTACAGCGCCTGAGTTGGACCACGTTGTAAAGAATCAATTTAAACTTTTGGAAGTCTTTTAGCTTCCTTGATTGGACTATTGGCGCTTTAGCGGCCAAGATCGAAGACTGTCCTTCTCTTTCCCAGGAGTTAGCGGTAGGATTGGATTGGTGTTCTGTCCTGTGCGGACAAATCCATTAGGGATGGATGGGATGAGTTAGCTTCGCTCATCGCCTTTGGTACCCTTAAGAAAAGGCAACTTTGGTGCTCCTTTGCTTCTAAAAGGGTTACGTCCCAACAGAAGTCTGCTCTCTTGTTTGCTCCTTTTGTGAAAGATAACCTCTTTCCAGACGATGTAGTGTTGTCAATTTCGTCTGCGCTAGATAAGAAATCTACTTCGGATTTACTGGCACAGTCTACTAAGAGACCTAAAGCTCCTGTGGAGACTGTTTCCTTCGGTTTCTCCTCTGGCCCAAGCGCCTTTTCGAGGGGAGAAAACCCAAGCGCTTCTTTCGGCCGAAATCGAATTTGCGACCTCAGTCTAAGGCCTCGGCCAAGGTTAAACAACCTTCCAAATGAAAGCTCGGTTCTTCATGCACCAGTGGGAGCCAGGCTGGCTCTGTTTTGGGAGGAATGGGAAAACAGAGGCAGCAGAAGCCTGGGTTAGTGCAAGTACTCAAGTTCGGCTATCGTATTCCTCTCGTTTCACCTCCCTCGCTCTCACCTGTGCCAATTCCATTCCAGGCATACTCTCCGGGCTCAGACAAATTTCTGGCGCTAGCCGCAGAAGTGGAAGCGCTTGTTCTCAAAGAAGCGATAGAACAGATAGAAGGGGATTTTCCTCCAGGCTTTTACAATCGCCTTTTTGTAGTTCCCAAGTCATCAGGGGCTGGAGGCCGGTTTTGGATGTGAGCGCCCTGAACTTGCATGTCCAGAAAACAAAAATTTCATATGGAGACCACTCGGTTCGTTTCTGGAGTCCCATCAGACAGGGGATTGGATGGTCTCTCTGGACATGCAAGACGCTTATTTTCACATTCCGATACATCGCGAATCTCGGAAGTACCTGAGGTTCATGTTCGAAGGCAAGGTGTTTCAGTTTCGGGCGCTTTGCTTCGGACTAGCGACCGCTCCCTCAAGTTTTCACCAGGGTTCTATCCCCGATAGGAAGCTGGCTACACATATTAGGAGTAAGAATCTCCCTCTATCTGGACGATTGGCTTCTCCGGTCGGAATCAGAGAGTCGGTGCATGAAGGACCTTGGAACAACTCTGGATCTTGCCAGAAAGTTAGGAATTCTGGTCAACAAACAGAAGTCCCAGTTGGTTCCATCTCAGAGCATCCTTTATTTGGGGATGATTCTGAATGCTCAAGTTTTTCGGGTTCTTTTCTGTCCCGAAGAAGGGTTTTCAAGGCTGTCTGGAGACAGTTCAGGAGTTCTTGGACAAAAAGGTAAGTTTCTGCAATCAGTGGATGAGGCTCCTGGGCAAATTGACGTCAGTGGAGAAATTTGTGACGTTGGGAAGACTGCACATGAGACCTCTGCAGTTTTTCCTGAGAGCCTCTTGGTGCAGGAAGACACAACCAGACTCGATTACCTTTCCTGTCACAGATCAAATAAAGAGGACCTAAGGTGGTGGCTCTCTCGAGCAAGGTTGGAAGAAGGGTTAGATCTACGACCCATCCTCCCGAACCTACAGTTCTTTTCCGACGCATCGGACACAGGTTGGGAGCCCTACTGGGAAATCAACGGACTTCAGGAGCTTGGTCGGAGAAGGAGAAGAAGTTTCCACATAAAGTGTAAAGGAACTGTTAGCAATTTTCTTAGGGCTCAGACAGTTCGGAGCTTAGTAGAAGGCCCCGAGTAGTGGCAGTGCATTCCGACAACTCCCACGGCTCTCTCGTACGTGCGGAAACAGGGGGGGACTCGTCTTTCTCTCTGTACGAAGTAGCCAAGGATCTCCTCCTGTGGTCAAACGAAGCGAAGGTTCAGCTAGTCCCGAGATTTGTTCCGGGAAAGATGAACGTCCTGGCGGACGAGTTAAGTCGTCAACAGCAAGTGTTACCTCTGGAGTGGACTTTGGACAAACAAGATTTGTCAGAAACTTTGGCGCCTTTGGGGACGACCGTCAATAGACCTGTTTCGCGACATCGAGGAACACCGTCTTCCTCTCTTTTGTTCTCCAGTCCCAGATCCTCTAGCTTGGTCGGTGGACGCAATGCTGTTTGGAGTGGTCGGGTCTGGAAGCTTATGCATTCCCTCCGTTCGGTCTAATAAGAGAGGTGCTGAACAAGTTCATGTCGCACAGCAATGTAACGCTAACGTTAATCGCTCCCTTTTGGCCCAGGAAAGAGTGGTTCCCGGACCTTCTCCAGTGTTAGTAGACTTCCCCAGACTTCTTCCTCCAGAGAAGTGGCTTTCTTTCCCAAACAACCTCACTTCAAGAGGTTCCACCAAAACTTGTCCGCTCTAGCTCTGACAGGGTTCAGACTGTCCGGAATCTTGTCAGAGCGAAAGGATTTTCAAGAAGAGCTGCAGAAGCTATCGCTCGTTGTAGGAGAGAGTCTTCTAACAAACTCTATCAAGGGAAGTGGAGAATCTTCAGAGAGTGGTGTAGAAGTGCTAAAGTCTCTACTTCTGCGACCTCTTTAACAGAAATAGCAGATTTTCTTCTATTTCTTAGGAACTCTAAGAAACTGGCTCTCCATTCGACGATCAGAGGATATAGAGCCATGCTCTCTTCGGTTTTTCGACATCGAGGTTTGGATATTTCCTCCAATTCAGATCTGTCGGACCTCATTAGGTCTTTCGAAACCACTAAGCTCCCGCAAGATACAGTGGCTTGGAAACTTAGATGTGGTGCTTAAGTTCCTCAAGGGGCCACGTTTGAGCCTTTGAAGTCGGCTTCACTCAGGAACTTGACTAAGAAGGCACTCTTTCTTATTGCACTAGCTTCTGCTAAGCGTGATCAGCGAATTGCACGCTTATAGACAAAAGAGTCGG
The DNA here is from genome assembly GCF_015104395.2 of Macrobrachium nipponense. Lineage (NCBI taxonomy): Eukaryota > Metazoa > Arthropoda > Malacostraca > Decapoda > Palaemonidae > Macrobrachium > Macrobrachium nipponense. The sequence continues at coordinate 8,688,420 of NC_061087.1, forward strand.
TTTCTCTCAAGGCAATGCTGTATTTTCGGTATCTTTGACCTTTCTAGCCAAAAATGAGAATCCTTCTAATCCTTGGCCGAGGATTTTGTGGTAAGGAACTTATCTGATTTGGTTGGACATGAGGAGGAAGAAAGGCTCTTATGTCCAGTCAGGCTATTAAGCAGTATCTGTTTGCCACTAAGGGTATCAGAGGACAATCTTCTAAGCTCTGGACCTCGGTTCAAAATCCCTCTCGTCCTCTTTCTAAGAATGCTATACGTTCCGTTTTTATTAGAGAGAGCTTATCAGGGAAGCTCACTCGCAGTCCGAGAACGACAATCTTTCCGTTCTGAGAGTTAAAGCTCACGAGGTTAGAGCAGTGGCAACTTCTTTAGCATTCAGAAAGAATTTATCTTTAGCTTCGATTCTTCAGAGCACGTTCTGGAGATCGAATTCGGTTTTTGCGAGTCATTATCTCAAAGAGATAGAAACGGTTTTCGAGAATTGTAAAACGTTAGGTCCGGTGGCGGTTTCTGGCATGGTGTTGGGAGAAACGGCACAGGGGTCGTCACCTCTAGGCTAACTTTTCACCTTGAATAGGTTGTCGAGTTCAAGGGAAGCTGGGGGTACTGAGTACCTGGGGATACTCACCAGTCTGTTAGGTCAGATTTTACAATGGTTGGGTATATATGTTTTTAAATCTGGTGTTGGTGACAAATGTTTTGTATGATTGAATTTCTGGTCTTAGCCCAGGGCAAGGGCAATCTTTGTTGTTACTATCCTCCGTCAGTCAGCCTTGACTCGCTTGAACTACGGAAGGATTCCACTCCTGTAGAGGCTAACTTTGGTCAAATTCCAATTCCTCTACAATAGTAAGAAGAGCACCGACCAGAGGCAGTAACGTCTGCTGTAGCTCTCTTACAAGGTAAGGTACAACAGACACCTTGAGTGTTTACTGGTATTGCAATAAATGTAACCATTTAAAAATACTAGTGGTCCACTGAATCCCACCTTCCCATAAATGTGTAATCAGCTCTATAATTGTTCGGTAAGACACTACAATAAAAATGAAATTTTCATTATTAAAATGAAGTTTTATTGTATACTTACCGAACAATTATGATTATACCCACCCTCCTCCCCTTAGGTGGACGGGGACGGGCAGAAAGAATTGGATTCACCTGGGCAGTTGTACCTGGTTCTCCGCGAGTGGAGGGAGATGACGTCATCACCACCAGTGTTGGCGACGCCGACGCGCTAAATTTGAATTTAGTATCCTGCCGCTCGTGGAAAATCACGGCTCTATAATTGTTCGGTAAGTATACAATAAAACTTCATTTTAATATGAAAATTTCATTTTGTCTGCGGATTATAGTTGTTACAGGGATCATTTGAGCTAAAAACAAGACACAGTCAGCAATAAACAACAGACTTAGAAAAATTCTGGGAGGAGACAAAGTAGCGTGAGTTTGATCGTCGATATTTCGACTGTTATTGAATTTCACTAAATTATCTCACTCGTATGACCACTACTTACATACATTCCTGCACATTCTAGTAAAAATACATTTAATATCACTGATATCTTCATGCAGCCCTCTCCTAGACATTAACCTATAAATGGTCGAGATGCAAACTTCCAAACCTAGCATAGGGTGCTGGGTGCTTATTTAACTGAGGGACTAGGCATCCCATGAACTGCAAATAAACTTAGGCTAACCCAGGTAAAATAATATATAAGTTGCCATATCCTAATTGGAGAACAGAATGTTTTTCCTGGCATATTATCACGTATTCGAAAGAATCTGATGATGAGTTTGCTCGGAATTCAATAGTTGTGGAGGTAGGGTGGCTATACCCTTACCCCAAACTTTGTTTGTTTCCGATAACGTAATACAAACCCTCGGTCCTTTAACAATAGGAAGGTAACTAGCGGCAGCTGGGACGGTCGTAAGCTTCGAACAAGGGAGAACGGTAGTTAACTGCTTGTCCGATCGTGCGCGCGCGCCCGCGCGCCCGAGAGGTGAAGAATCACTTTTGCTTTCGGCCGCGGGTGTGAAGGACGTTGGGTTTTCGTCATCGCTCTCTGCCCGCTTCATACTCGTATGCTTTGTTTATATTGTGTTTTCTACTAATGGTTTGGTTTGACTTGAAAATGAAAACTGTAAGTACACTGTTTTTCATTTTCATTACTTAATTATGAATCAACATGGAGCTATCGCCGTTAGAGACGGCGATTTCCGCTCTTTTCATGAATTGAACCCTTGAATTATGTCTCGGTGCCGAGGGCGGGCGCACTCACGCCGAGTCATGTATTTTGGGCGAAAGTGTGTAATTGAAAGATGTAAGTACTCTTTTTCATTATATTTTTGCCCTGTGCGTTCGTTGCCGAGAGCTTGATTGCGCTCGGCAAGAGCCTCTTATTTTGTATGAAATAGAATGCAATGAAAGTGGATTCGCAATGCAGTTTTCTTTTCATTTTCATTTATTAATTGCATCAAATTTAATTTTGGATCAAATTCCGCTCTTACCCGGGAATTAATCCTTACGATTTATTGCTGTGAAGTGAAAATAGCAAGTGCAGTATTGTTCATTTTCATATATATTTATGATAGCATCATATTATTATGGATCAAGTTTCCGCTCTATTACCGGGAATTGATTTTTCCCTCTTTAAGTTCTATGAAGTGAATCGCAAGTGCAGTATTCTGTTTCATTTTCATATTACTTTTCACTGCTGTGCGGGGGTAGGGGAAGCGAAGGTCTGCCAGGAAGTCGTCGGAAAGCTCTCCCGCGCTCCCCTTGGTATCCGATTCTTCGTCTTCTTTCCTGCCCCCCCCCGCTCAGCTTCCTCGTATTTTGTTTTGTTTTTGGGGGGGTCTTCCTTCCGTTCGGGGTGGGGGCATGTCTCCCCCCCCCGTGCGTGAGGGAACCCCTCTTACTAATCTGTCTGTGCTACCGCAGGTGCTCAGCCGTGGGAGACGACCTTGGACAGGTATGGACCACTGCGGCTGCAGGGCGTGCCTAGCATCCACGATCTGCTGCAGAGTCTAGCGAGGTCTGGGGCGGTGACCTTGGAGAGGTGGGTCCTCCACTACAAACCTTCACGGCCGCTTATTGATGCCTTGCTTACCCCCGCTGGTCTACACCCCATGCTGTGTCGGTGACGCCGTCTGCCGCTTCTAGGGCCGGTCGCCGCCGTACCGAGGAGGGGTATGCCGCCGCTGCCTGTGTTTTCTTCGTGTTGCCTGCCCCAGACTTCCGCTGTTCCAGCAGCTCGCCCCTGGACCGGCCGCCAGTACCACGCTGGCTGCCGATGATTCTACGAGGCGATGGCTGGGTCCTGCCGTACCTGTCGCTGATGTGGTTCCCGCTACTGGCTTGGCTGTCCCTTCTGTGTTTACCGCTGCCGCTGTTCCTGCCGCTCCTGAGCTGGTTGCTGTTCCTGTCGCTCCTGGTTCCTGCGCCTGTCCATGCTGGTTCCTGCCATGGTGTGTCTTCCCAGTCCCAGGTCCTTCCGGACAGGTCAGTCTGGGGCTACCGTGTTGCTTCGGCAATAGGCCCGACTCCGGCCTGGATGGAGGACCTGACGACTGTCCTGCGTGAGCTGACGAAGAAGAGAAAAGGTGGTCATCTTCGTCTGTTCTGCCTCTTCCCCTTCGACTTCTAAGGCCCATAAGCCGAAGAAGAAGAAGGCTGCCTCCCCCCCCCTAAGAAGTCTCCTTCGGGAACTTCTAAGGGCCCGTCCCACCTCGGTGGGACGGGGGGTCCTTCTGCTGGTCCTCCTGCTCCTTCGGGAGCGGGGCCCGTCTCCCCTTCCGTAAGGAAGAGATAGACGGGGACCAGAGGAGTATCGGTTAGCTCTGGTACTTCCTAGCCTGGTGCTAGCGGCGATGCCGCTACGCCAGGTTCCGGCTCGGTCTCTCGTTCGCGGGAGATCCCGAGTGTACGCTCTCCCTCGGGAGACCGTGCAGCCAAAGTTTCGGCGCCAGAGTTCGCTCGGCGCCAAGACCACGGCACGGAGCAGAAGGCTGGCGAGAACCGCTCAGGTGACTCTCGCCAGGCCAGCGGCCGCTCTCGCAGCGACCAGCTGGTAACCGGGTTTTGTTTCCCCCTAAGAAGACTCCTTCGGGAACTTCGAAGGGCTCGTCACATTCCGGTGTGACTGGGGGGTTCTTCTGCTGGTCCTCCTGTTCCTTCGGGAACGGGGCCCGTCTCCCTTCTGAGAAGAAGAAGAAGACGGGGACCAAGGGTATGTGCTGGCTACCGCTGGTACACCCTCGCCTGGTCTTGGCAGCTCTGCTGCTAAGCCATGGTACCGGCTCTGGTTTTTTCTCGTCGGCGAGAAGTTCCCGAGTGTACGATCTCCTTCGGGTGACCGTGCAGCCAAAGTTAAGACGCCTGAGTTCGCTCAGCGTCATGACCGAGGCACGGAGCAGAAGACTGTCGAGAGCCGCTCAGGTGACTCTCGCCAGGCCAGCGGCCGCTCTCGCAGCGACCAGGCCGGTACTCGGGTGGACGTGACGGTCTCTGACCGGCCACGGGTTGAGGCTGGGAAGAGGCCCCTCCCCAGGTCCCCTCGACCGACGGTACCAGCCTCGGCTGGTACCAGCGGTTTGACGTGCCGCGAGGACGCTCACCGGTCTCACGGCGAAAGCGAGCTCTGCAGGTCACCTGACCGCCGCTACCCACAGGGACCGGGCGGATACGGTGACCAGCAGCAGCTCGTCTGACGCACGGGACCGGGGTCGACGTGCTCAGTCGAGCCGCTCGCCACAGGTGAGCGGCACGGCCAGGCCTGCAGATCGATCCCCACCGCGGGTTGGTGATCGGCTGCAGCCCCCCACGTACGCTGGTCTGCCAGCGAGCGGGGGGGGGAGCGTCAGGTCTCTGTCTCCACTACCTTCAACTTCCTCGGGCTACACCGGGAAGAGCGAGGTAGCTAGGAGTGATCGTGAGAGGTGCGCCCGCTCACGATCCCGTCACGACGCCGCACGTGCCACGTATGGTCTTAGGGACCAACCAGGACGTACGCGCAAGTGATTGGAGGCGACCGTCAGGGAGAGGGGGTGTGTACGTCAGTTCTGTCTCTCCGATACCTTCAACTTCTCGGCATACGCCAGGAAGAGCTAGGTATATAGGAGTGATCGTGAGAGATGCGCCGCTCACGATCCCGTCACGACGCCGCACGTGCCAGGTTGGTCTTAGGACCAACCAGGACGTACGCGCAAGTGATTGGAGGCAACCGTCAGGATCTGTTGCTGGTCCTTCTTCTGAAGGAGGAGGGTCCTGGGAGCTGCTCTTGTTGGAGGGACTGGACGGTCCTACTCCTCAAGACGCTGTAACTTCCGAGATTCAGAGTAACTTTACCCAGGTTATTGCACTGATTCGTCAGCACAACGACGGAGGGGGGAAGGATCGCCGCTCCCACCAGCAAGAGCCCATGTCTCTGCTCGAGTCGTTTTGGGGCCCGAGAGGGAACCCAAACCGACGGTGGGTATGCCGCGATCGGAGCTTACCGATTCTGTCTTGAACCAGAGTCTCTCGTCTCCGGACAAGAAGGCTCTCTCAGTTCTGGCCGGTCGATCAAGCTACTTCCACCTCCTCTACTGCGACAGCGGCGTTTCTACGTGTCTTCGGACACCGTATTTAAATACTCCTTCGGTCCTCCTGAGAGGTTTCGACCTCGACGAGGACTGGAATGAGTCGGAGGACGGTATCGGCTCTCTCCTGTCAGTGTCGATCAGCCCCACCCAGACGACGTTCACAGTGGCGGCGACCCTTACCTACAGTTGAGAGTTCGTAACCCTCCTCGGGAAAAAACGTTTCTCCTGACGATACGTTTTCCCAGACTCTGAGAGGCCATCGCCGCAAGGCGATGGCTGCTCCTACTCTTCTCCAACTGCTAGTTCCACTGGGAAGGCGAGCGAGTATCCAATTCCTCCCCCATTCCCTCTCTCCTTACGGCTACGAGGGAAAGGGGAAGGATCCTACAGAGATTTCTCTGTAGGATCCCACGTTGGGGACTGCGCTACCAGGGGGGACCTTCGGGTCCTACCTGACGTAAGCCCGGTCGTTGAGGAGGGATCCTGCCCCATTCTTCGATTTCTACGGGAATCGAGAGGACCACCAGCCGATATCGTTTGACGAATTCGGTGGGGGTTTCGCAGACTGCTTAGAATTCTACGGAATTTCTAGCGCATTCAGAGTGTTTAGAGTTCTTACGATCTCCAAACACTTAGGCGAGACCACGGTCCAAAGTGAGCGAGACGAGAATATCCCCGATATTGTTGACACGATAATCGGGAACCTCGCCTATGCTCGAATTCCTGGAATTTCTAGCATTAGGAAGAAGAACTGCTGCTGAAAGAAGACTATCTCACAGTAGGCGACCAACCTGGAATAGAGAAGAACGGACGGGAATATCCAGTTTTGGCTGGAACTATCGTCTTAGTATTCTGTTCACCATTGAAGCTTTCCTTCGAGGAAGACTTCTCCTTCACTCTCTTTAATAGAGAACGAAGGTGGTCGATCTCCAATCCTAATTTGTTTTCTTGAAGGAAAGAATTTAGGATGGAGATCGTTGTTCAGAATCCTACAAATATACTAACGTATATTAACCTCGCGACATGATTCTGCTAAGCAGTTGAATGGTCCGAGGGGTAGGCGCCATATCCTGGTTATTCTACGGATTGCGACTTAGACGAAAAGTATTCTAATTGAACTGCAAACCCGGGTTGCCTGCAACCTCCCAGGAGTTTCCAGTTTCAATTTTATATACTTATGGTGTTGTCACAACAACACCATTTTAGCTTTTATATTTACCGAAATTCGTTTCGCTTAAATATAATTGCTCGAGCATATCGTTTTTATGCTCGGTGGTTCTAGCCGAACGCATTCCTTCGTGGAAAAGGAATTACTTGGCAAAACTCAGGATGCAAGAGTATCAGCGGAGACAGCTACTGCGTATTGAATTGCCGAGGCATTTCGTATCAGCTGCCGCTTTGAGATAGACGGTTGTTTATGTCTTTCTCACCTGCTTTGATTGAATAACAACCGTATCTCTGCCCAACAATCACGGACTTAAGTCTCTGATTAACGGGGATTCTCGCTACATGAATGACCATCTACTGACTGAGAAACGCTAGTATTCATCGTCTTCGGTATTGCGAGAATTTTAAACAGAGATATCTATTCGACTCTCATCTTTCTGTTTACCGCACGGTAAAAAAAAAAAAAAAAAACAGAATTCTGTAATAGTCTCTTGCTGCATCGTATCCCGATAATGCGAATGATTTTTGCGGAATCTGAGTTTGTCCTCAAAATATCTTGTATTCGGAGGTGTACAATTGTTCATTGTTCACCCCGGATTAGCAGATGTATTGAAAGACATCGCCTACTCCCACACCTGCCAGCTCTACTTCCAAACGTTCAGCCCATGAGAAGCAGTTCTTCAAGCGGCTCCCCCCTGTGTTTCATTACTGAAGAACGCCCCGCTTTCATTGCACAACGGACAGCAATGAAATGGCGGTTAGCGTTTTCAGTCATTTGTAAGCACAGGTTTAGAATCTTGAGATTCCTTCTCTCGATTCAGCTGGAAGACGTAGGTTGCATTCATTGCCTACCTTCGTCTTCAACGTCACATAGTGTTGTTTCTCCTTAAGCTAAGATTCAACGTCTATGAGATTTTCTTGCCATCGAGGGACCTCGGTCTTTTGAAGGCAATTGACTTTCGCCTTTTGAGTTTATGCATTAAGAGAATCATCGCCGCGCCGTCCGGCATCGGTGACTAACAAATATTTTATTTGTTTGGTCTCTCAGCATAACTCTTTAAAGGGCGAAGGTCACGTGACTTACCCGGATGCTTGGACAACTTGCCTCTACTGATTCCGAACCAGTCAGTCGGCCAGATGTCAGAGCGTCCGAGTCAGTTACGAACTATGCTGTGGACTTAGTTCGGTTGTTCCAGAGCAATCATTACTTCGGTCTTAATAGCTTGTCAGTTATGAGTACTGTACATAACCAAAGGTCCGAGAAGAGGGATAGGTCATACGACTATTCCCTTCTTTTCGTCTTAGGTAACTGCATGACTTCTCTTGAGAAGTCAAGCACAAAGGGATGGGGATTTGTGACGCTCGATTTCGTACCGATCTTCGTAGCGAAGACTCAGAACCCTTCGGTAACTGACGATTGGTTCGAGTCCTTCACAATACCTCCCTAATGGACGTCACCGCCTCCGATACGAAGGCTATGCTGCTTTGTCCTGTGAAGGTGCGACGGAGCTGTCTGAAGAAACTCGACACCAGGATGAGTGTGGACGCCTCTTCATCATTCTCTCGCGTTCCGCAAGAACTTCTCCGTGGCGCAGGTAATGAAGGCAGGCGCCTGGTCCAACCGGACCGCATGCACCTCCTTCTACCTTCAGGATATTGCCCACAGTTCCTTGGATCCTTTTTTGACCTTGGGAAACCGTGGTGGTTGCTCAACACGTTGTGTAGTTAACCCAGACCCTCGCAGGCTGAACAGCATCGAGTCCTGGTGTGACCGTAAGAATGGATGAGGAATGAGAGTGTGACTGGCTCCTCTTCCCATCTTTTTCTTCCCTCTACCTTTGGGTAGAGGGACACGGTCGTCACCCTGCTGGGTAAGGACGAGATGCAGGTGAGCTACTCAATAGAGCACCATCCTATCCCTTTCAGTAGGGATAGGAGTAAATATCCACCACTTCCTCCAACAAGGGGGAGGAAGTGGATGCCAAATTGAGACAAACCCATCATTTTATGATTGTCTCTTGCAAACAGGAACAAGTTCTTGCTTGCTGGTACGAAGAGATACGCGTTGCCTCTCTCTTAGTACTTGGCCCAGAGGTCTGACCATTGATCCTGCGGTGCACACCCCGATCAATCGGACAGAGGTTTGGATCCCTCCCTTGCTCTTACGACCAGGGAGGCACTCCAGGGTTGGACGAACACCAGTCTGTTCACCAAAAAGACTCAGATTCCTCCCACCAAGAAGTGAGTCTTCCTATTGTTAAAGGACCGAGGGTTTGTATTACGTATCGGAACAAATGACAATTTGTCGAAAATTGCATTTTTCCTAACTATACAAACCTGAGGTCCTTTACATATAGTCCCACCTCATGCCACCCCTCACTCTGCAACTTTTTGCATGGGCCTAAAGCAAAAGTGATTCTTCACCTCTCGTTGGCGCGCGAGGGCGCGCGCACGATCGGACCACAAGCAGTTAACTACCGTTCTCCCCTTGTTCGAAGCTTACGACCGTCCCAGCTGCCGCTAGTTACCTTCCTATTGTTAAAGGACCTCAGGTTTGTATAGTTAGGAAAAATGCAATTTTCGACAAATTGTCATATCTCCGATGAAAATCGACATCAAATTCATTCAAAACGTGAAATATGCCAGAAAAACCATTCTGTTATACCCTGACTAAAGTTCCATTACAAGGCACTAACGTAATTTGCCATTTCAGAGTAGGGGATCTAAGCCAATACCACCATTCATAAAATATAGGTAATCGACACAAAGCAGCATCAAAATAAAAAAAAAAATACTCCAGAAAGAAGCTTTGTGACCATATCTTGTAATCACTCCAATACGCACTCACAAACAGGCCGGAACTGGCAAATGGGAAATGTTCATGATACGATAGGCATAACAACACAACATAACCCGCAATGCGAACACCTGGTTTCTAAATGGCTTCGGCTTCATTGTAAAAATAAACTGGCATTAATAAAGGGCAGTAACTATCCTAACCTGGTTAGAAAAACTGGTCAGTGTTTTGGCATTCTCTTAGCTGGGGGGGGGGGGGGGGGGGGAAGCCCCACGAACCCTCCTTTGGGGATTCATTGACAAGAAAAAACCAACAATTGAATGGCTTGGACTTCGTGTGTTTTATTTTTTTGATAAATGGTTAAGGGGGTCAAATGTGTTTCCTCCCCGTGTTTAGTACTAGCCTTCGGGGATCAATTAATGTTCCTAAGCGAGTGCTCATTTCATATATTCCCTTTAAACCCCCTCATACACACACACACACACACATATATATATATATATATATATATATATATATATATATATATATATATATATATATATATACAAATATAATATATAATATATAATATATATATATATATACAATATATCTATATATCTATATATATATATTATAATATATATATATATAATATATATATAATACTAGTATATATATATATATACATATCGGTTATATATAACTATATATATATATATTGGGATCAAATCTCCTAAGTTTTATATATTGCCTTACACACACACACATGCATATATGTGTGTTGACAAGTAATCTTACCTTAATTACTGTCGTATGAATAGGAAGGTTCCACATTGTAGTCTGGTAAATCTTCTTGACCAGTGGGTGGTTATCGACTGCTGTGTGGTGGATAGAGCTTTGCGGCCTCAAAGAAGTGATGATGAGCATTATGCCCATAATAATATAAAAACAAATATCATCTGAAGTATACTGCTCAAAGTACTCGGTATGGATACCAGGTCTTTTGGCCCACTCCCTTAATGTTTCTCCATTCACGCTCAATATTTTGAATATGAACAGAACGATCGCCGGGGTCCACAAAGTTCATGCTGTGGTTGAACACCTTATGACCATATCCCTCCTCACCAAGGGTCTTGTAGGCAGCCCAACCGTTGCTCATTACCGTGTTGCCAGCACAGATATATTTCTTGATAATGGGAATTAAGGTGTCAGAACTTCTATCCTACCCTTCCTGGTGCAAAGAAACTATGAACTTTTTCTTTGAAGCACATTCAACACCCCCAAAGAGCCAAATGCTTTTCAATTGTCGGCTGCAGTTATATTTTACCTTGGTAAAAAATGTTTTGTACATGCAACTTCCCCGGCAGATACATACTTAGCTATAGTCTCCGACGTCCCCGAAGAATTTCAAATTTCGCGGCACACACTACAGGTAGGTCAGGTGATCTACCCTCCCGCCGCTGGGTGGCGGGACTAGGAACCATTCCCGTTTTCTAATCAGATTTTCTCGGTCGCCGGTTCCAACACCCCCCTTGTTGGTTCCTCCTAATTTTGATTTTTGTTTTTCGCTTGCCGTGGATCTTCTTGGACTGTCTTTTGGTGACTTAATTGGATCGTTGGCTTGGCATATGCTTTTGTGGATTGTTATTAGGATTTTGATTTTTGATTACTCTATAATGTCTGACTGGTATTGTATTTAGAGTGTGTGTGATGGAAGGGTGTAAGGTGAGACTACCGAAGGGTTCGGTAAATCCTCACACTGTATGCATGAGGTGTCGGAAGAATGAATGCTCAATTAATAATCCTTGTGCAGAATGTGAAGGTTTGAATGAGGAAGGATGGAAGTCTCTATTTGAAGAAGCTAGAGAAATACAGAGTTAGGAAGGCTTCGTCTAAAAGCTCCAGTAGGTCTCGTTCCAACGAGCTAGTTGAGGGTATACTTTAGATCCTAACCAAAATGTAGTAGTTGCATCCTCTCCTACAGTTTCAGCTCCTTCTCCCTTCATCGAACCTGCGGATTCGTCTTCAGAGATGGCTACCATGAAAGCCGCTCTACGCAGGATGCAATTGAAATTGCTTGCAATGTAAGGTAAGAGTGCTGTGAATAGTGATGAGTGCAATGTTCCCAGTGTAGTGTAGGGGGCGTCTGATCGGCTCCGCAACGCTCCCAGGTCTAGACCTCTTCCAAACTCCCAGGCCCAGTGGAGGAGGAATGTCGAAAACCGTAAGGAGGTTGTGGAGAATCCCCACCGGTCAGGCGTCCCTTCGGTAGGCTCTGTTGTCTCGACCCAGATTGCCATGGATCGCCACAGAAAAGGCATCCTGAGGAAGTGCTTTTCGTCTTCCGATTCGGCTTCTCCAAGGCGCGGATGGAGTTCGGCTGAGGAGTCTCGCCCGTTGAAGAGTTCCTGGAAGGCTCCCAGCAGTGTGTTAGACTCCAGCCCGGAGCGCTTCCCGGAGGATTCTCCTTTTGACAGGAAGAGAGCCAGGAGAGCCCCTGACAGCCCTTCTGCACGTATGGCTCTTCATTCTTCTTAGAAGCCTCTCTCACCTTCTCCTGAAGGAGATCAGGAGAATTCCACTAAGCGGATCCTTGTGAACCTCCAGGAGCAACTTTCTATGTTGATGGGCGCTCTGGTTAAGGACCCTCCTCGCAAGAAGGACATCGCACTCCCGATCAAGAGGTCTAAGCTCCCTCCTCGCAAGAGACGTGCCTCTTAGGACAGGAGCCCTTCACCGGGAAGTTCCAGGCGCCTCTCTCCTGTTAGGCGCTCTTCTCCAGTTAGCCGCTCCTCTTCGAGCAAGCAGGCTCCTCCTTGCAGGCGCTCTTCTCCCAGCTGGCGCCTCTCTCCTGGCAGGCGCTCTACTCCTGGTAGACGCCCCTCTCCTCACAAGCGATCTTCGCCTGACAGACGCTCCTCTTGGCAGGCGCTCTTCTCCAGCCAGGCGCTCGCCTCCCAGCAGGCGCTTCGCAACTGACAGGCTCGATTCGCCAGACAGGCGCTCTACTCCTGATAGAGGCGCCTCTTCTCTCAAGCGCGCTTCGCCTGATGCACGCGCCTCTCCTCGCAGGCGCTCTTCTCCAGCCAGGCGCGTTTCACCTGGCAGGCGCGATTCGCCTGACAGGCACTCTTCTGCAGATAGAAGCGCCTCTCCTACCAGACGTCCTTCTCCTTTTAGGCAATCTTTTACTTCTAGACGTGTTTCTCCTGGCAGCCTTGCAGGGGAAGTAGCCTCGTCTCGCGAACGCCTTATGGCAGAAGACATAGAAGACGTCTCGGAGGAGGAAGTCCCCAGGGCAGCAGGCCTTTCGGACTACAACATTTTAGCAGCCCTGTTGGTGCAGGAATTTGGAGATTCGCTTAGCCCGGCTTTTCCTCCTTCACCCCGATCGCTATTCTCCAGCACCAAGGCATCGAAGGGATCCTCCTTCCTGAAGATGCGTCCAACCATCTTGATGAAGAAGGCCTTACAAGGAGTTGGGGATTGGTTTAAGTCCAAAGAGGAGGCAGGCAAAACAGTCTTTTCTTGTCCCTCCTCCAAGCTCTCAGGGAAACAGGGCGTATGGTACTAGACGGGAGAGCCGATGGGGTTGGGACTCCCCTCGTCGGCAAAAGCAGACTTCTCCACTTTGGTGGATTCATCTAGAAGACATTCCCTCCCGACGGCCAAGACTACGTGGGGAATGACTGAACTGGACCATTTCCTCGAGGGACTGTTCCGTGTACTGGAAGTCTTCAACTTTTTAGATTGGTCCCTTGGGGCTTTGGCCAGGAAGTCTCTTGACCCAGAGTTTCTCGGACCAGAGGAGCTGAACAGCATTTTGTCATGCATGGACAAGGCAGTCAGAGGTGGATCGGGGGAGTTGGCCTCTCTCTTTGGGGCAGGAATTTTGAAAAAGAGAGCAGTGTATAACTCCTTCCTCACAAAATCCGTGTCTCCGGTCCAAAGGGCGTCTCTACTTTACGCCCCTCTTTCGAACCAGCTGTTCCCGAACAAGTTGGTTAAGGATATTTCTCACTCCCTGGCGGAGAAGGCAACTCAGGATCTGTTGGCTCAGTCGTCGAGGAAGGTGAGGCCAGCGGCTCCCTCCGCCGAGAAGGAGAAATTTCCTGCTCAAGAGCTCTTTCGAGGGGGCCCTTCACACAGATCATCCTTCAGAGGCCGAAAACCCGATAAGCGTGGTAGGTCTTCTATCAGACCCTTTAAGAGGGCAAAGTGAGACTCGAGTCCTCCAAACACCAGTAGGTGCCAGGCTTCTCGAGTTCGCAGGAGCCTGGGCACAGAGAGGAGCGGACAACTGGTCCCTCACTATTTTGAGGAAGGGATACCTCATCCCCTTCAGAGAAAGGCCTCCCTTAACTACAACTCCAAGGGAGTTAACAGCCAAGTGTGGACCTGTTTGCCACAAACTGGAACAAGAGACTGGACAACTTTTGCTCCTCCATCTCGGATCCAAGGGCAATAGCAGTAGACGCCCTCCTTCTAGACTGGACAGGGATAGACGGATACGCGTTTCCCCCATTCAAGATTTTGGGGGAAGTTTTGAGAAAGTTCGTCTCCTCAGAAGGAACGAGACTGACTCTGGTCGCTCCCTTTTGGCCCGCTCATGGATGGGTTCACAGAGGTACTGGAATGGACGGTAGACTTTACCCAGATCCCTGACCACTCAGGAAAGATCTGCTCAGACAACCCCACTTCGACAGGTTTCACAAAAAACCTCCCCGCTCTCTTGCCTGACTGCCTTCAGTCTATCGAGAGACTTGTCAGAGCGAGAGGCTTTTTGCACAAAGCTTCTAAGGCTATCGCCAGAGCCCGCAGGTCTTCAACCTTGCGAGTCTACCAGTCGAAGTGGGAATTGTTTCAAAGATGGTGCAGGACAAAGAAACTATCCTCATCCAATACTTCTGTGACCGAAATTGCCGACTTTCTTCTCTTTTTAAGAGAAGAATGCAGCCTAGCAGTTTCAACTATTAAATGTTATAGAAGCATGCTTTAAGAGAAGAAATGCAAGGCCTAGTTGAGAATCTTCATGATCTTATCAGATCTTTCGAGACCACTAAGAAGAATTCCTCTAGACCTCCCAGTTGGAACTTAGATGTGGTTCTGAAATTTCTGGTATCAGAGAAGTTCGAACCTCCTCAAGAGGTGTCCTTCAGGGACCTGACTAGGAAGTCGCTGTTCCTCATAGTGCTGGCAACTGCAAAAAGAGTTAGCGAGTTACAGGCTGTGGATGCTAGAGTAGGGTTCAAAGGAGGGGCAGCAATCTGCTCCTTTAAACCATTATTCTTGGCTAAGAACGAGAATCCCTCTAAACCCTGTGCCCTGTCAGGACCCTAAAAGTCTACCTTGAAAGGAAGAAGAAGCTTAAGGGCAGCCTAGAGAGTCTGGTGTTCAGTCAGAGATCCTAGAAGGCCCATCTCTAAGAACGCCATAAGAACGCTCCTTATGAGGAGCATCATAAAGGAGGTGTATGCAGCGTGCAATGAAGAGCAGTTTAGGCTCCTTAGAGTTAAAGCGCATGAAGTGAGGGCCATTGCTACATCTCTGGCTTTTCAGAAAAATATGTCGCTGAATGATATTGTAGCCTCTACATACTGGAGATGCAATTCAGTGTTTGCTTCTCACTACTTGAGAGACGTGAAAGTGACATACGATAATGTTTCTCTTTGGGGCCCTACGTATCTGCAGATTTATTGCTGGGACAGGGAGCTGAGACTAATCCTTGTTAGTTTAGTTTAGTTTTTAATTTTAATTTGTTGTTGTGTTTTTATGGTTGTTTGGAAGAGGGTTAGGTGGTAACCCCTTTCAATTGTTAGTTCTAACACCGGTTAGAGATGGTCAGGTGGTCGGGATTGGTTTTGTGCTCCTTGATATTGCCAGAGGCATAGGCTTTGTCATGTAAGTGGGTTGGCCCCCCATTGACGAAGATCCTAATAAGGTTCTGTTGTGTAAGTGGGTAAGCCCCCATTAACAAGATCCACAAGAACTCTCAGTCATAGGTCACTACCTCACTGAGGCTCTTGAGGCAAAGCAGACTCATAGACAGTATCCATGAAGTCTTCTGCCCAATCAGGTAAGAAGCAAGGTTTTTTTTAACCTACAAAACAATGTGTTGTTTCCTGTTTTTATGTGTATTATTTAGCTGGTCTCTTACACTCCACCAAGGGTGCCAATCAGCTAATTATATATCTGCCGGGGAAGTTGCATGTACAAAAATGGTATTGTTATGATACAATAAAGTTTTGTACATACTTACCCAGCAGATATATACGATTGATGGCCCGCCCAGCCTCCCCTCAGGTGGAAGAGAAAATCTGATTAGAAAAACGGGAATGGTTCCTAGTCCCGCCACCAGCGGCGGGGGAGGGTAGATCACCTGACCTACCTGTAGTGTGTGCCGCGAAATTTGAAATTCTGTCGGGGACGTCGGAGACTAGCTAAGTATATAGGGTAAAGACCCCAATTAGTACGCAATGGTCAAAAAAAAACCTCAGGAGTTATGTAAGAAGAGTACTGCAATAAAAGAATATGTCAAGTAAAGCTTGACATCAATGTTAAATATGAAGTAACTTTTGAGCATTTATTTTAAAAGGAAATGGTGGGAAAAAAATATTTTGTGAAAATATACAACAATTTTTACATTTCCTTAGGAGAAATGTAAGAGTAGAAATTTCTGAAGAAACCACTTTTAAGATATATAACTGATAGTTTCTTTCTTGTTTGCTTTCAGATAACAGATGAGGGATTAAATTAGCTTCTGACACTAAGACGAAAAAAAATACATGTAAGGGGGTGGGGGGGAGATGGGTGCGTACTAATTGGATCAAATAATATGGGTTACCCCAATTAGTACGCAGTTTTTCAAAACATATTTAGAAGGTTGTATGCAGCGTTGACATAATATTCCACCTTTGTCCTAAGTGCCTTTGACAAAAGGGTGAATTTCCAAAGAACATTTTAGGAGTGACTGCCTTATGAACTCTGGAACTTTTGCACCAGTTAGTACGCGCGTGTAAGACCCCATTTGTACGCGCGTACTAATGGGTACTGATCACTTAGACGCGCGTACAGATACTTGTACGCAACATGAAATAATTTGTACGCACTTTTAAATTATGCATGTCATTATGAGTTTTTACTGCCACAGGTTGTAGAAGTTAATTATACAGTAATTAGGCCTAGCCTACATTCTTAAAAATGAAACCCGCAGTTAAACACAAAGAACAGAGAGCCAAAAGGAAAACTAAGACAGTATAGTGAAGAAGCTCTCAATGCTGCCATTCAAGATGAAACAGAGTAAGTATCCAGTACTTCATCAAAATTTAAAGAAGCAGGTCTATGATGATATTTCCTCTCTTTCTCTCTCTCTTTTACTTGCAATTTTTTGCAGTAAATGGCGGGCCTGCATGGTCTTTTATTTTTTATAGGATGGTTACGTCTTTTCGAGGTGCTGGTAGAAAACAATGTGCCAGAAGCCACAGTTAGGCATAAAATGTCTGGATTTTGTCCAAGAAACTGTAGCAAACCTGGTCCAAAGACAATGTTAATGGAGGCAGAGGAAGAAGTTTTGGTAAATTACATTTTCATACATTCAACTTACCTGTCAGATATATACATAGCTATCGACTCCGTCGTCCCCGACAGAAATTCAAATTTCGCGGCACTCGCTACAGGTAGGTCAGGTGATCTACCGCCCTGCTCTGGGTGGCAGGACTAGGAACCATTCCCGTTTTCTAATCAGATTCTCTCTGTCGCCGGTGGTATCAACATTGTTGTTACTTCCTCCTGACTAGAATTCTTTTTTTCACAACGCTTTTGATCATCTCTCGCTGATATTTGGTGACGTACTTGGATCGTTGTTTGGCATTCGCTATCGTGGACTGTTTTTTGGACTTGGTTTTGGAATTCGTGAATATGTCTGACTCTAGTGTTAGTTTCAGAGTGTGTGTGTGAATGAGGGCTGTAAGGTGAGGATTCCGAAAGCTTCGGTAGATCCTCACACTACATGCAGTGGTTGTAGAATGGTTGAATGCTCGATTTGAGAATACGTGTAACGAGTGTGAAAACTGAGTGCGCAAGAGTGGAAGAATCTAACTTCTTACTTGAAGAAGTTAGAGAAAGATAGAGAGAGGAAGGCGGCTTACAAAACCCGCAGAATGTCTACATCTCGTGATTTACTGTCTAGTTCTGTAGCTTCTTCCTCTGATAATCATGCCCATTCTGTTTCAGCCCGTTCACAAATTGCTAATCCCTCTAGTTCTGCTTCCGAAATAGCGGAACTCAGAGCTTCCTTCAGAAAATGCAGGAAAAAATAGCAGCATTGGAAGGTAATTGAAAGTGAATGTGGTTTGCGCTAGTGATATTAGTGTCCCCATCCCAGTAGTGGAGGGGGCGTCTGGTCGTCTCTGCGACGCTCCCAGGCCTAGACCTCTTCCAAGCTCCCTGGCCCGGAGGAGAAGGAAAGTCGAAAGCCGTCCGGGGGTTGTGGAGAATCCCCAACGATCAGGCGTCCCTTCGGCAGAATCTATCATATCACAATCTGCCAAGGACCGCTATAGGAAAAGCGTCCTTCGAGAGTGCTTTTCGTCTTCTAGTTCGCCCTCTCCGAGAAGAGGATGGAAGGAGTCGAAACTTTCCACCCGTCCGCTGAAGAGGAGTATGAAAGAACATGAGCTCAATTCTAGTCCCGAGCGCTTCTCTGAAGAAGGAGCGCCTTCGGTAATAAAGAAGGCTAGAAAACAATCAGACTCTGGGTCTGGAGGAGATCCTAGAGCGCCTTCCAGATCTCCCTCTCCTGATTCGAAAGATTCCTCAACCAGGAAAATTTTAATGAATATGCAGGAACAATTAGCCTCGTTGGTAGGAGTTCATTTATAAGGAGCCTACTCGTCAAAAAGGATGATAGGCTTCCTATTAAAGATAAAAATAAACACGATTCCCCTGTCACGCGCAACGAGCCTTCCAGGGAGGTGTCGCAACAGGCCGACCATCTCCGGCGGGAACGGGTTCGTTAGACAGGAGAGAAGTAGAAAGGAAGTTACTCCTGTCAAGAGTTTGGCTCCCAGCCAGGAGCCAGGCTCCGAGTAGGCGCAAAGAGCCAGAGTATTCAGTACAACGTTCAAGATCTTCAACCAAGCGCCAAGAGTTAACTGAAGAAGAAGATCCTGTTAGCAGTAGAGCGCTTGTTAAACGAAAGCGCCTACCATGATCAATACTCCTACTAAACACCATACTCATTCCAAGGATCAGGAGTATTTGGAGCGACATACTCCCTGCCATGGCGCCAGGAGTCTTCGGACATCGATACTCCTCCCAGGCGCCAGGAGTATTCCGAACTTTATACTCCTCCCAGGCGCCAGGAGTATTCTGAACTTAATACTCCTCCCAGGCGCCAGGAGTATTCCGAACCTTATACTCCTCCCAGGCGCCAGGAGTATTCTGAACTTAATACTCCTCCCAGGCGCCAGGTAGTATTCGGAACAAGATGCGCCTACCAGAAGCCAGGAGTATTCGAAGCGCGTTGCGCCTGCCAAAAGCACCAGCAGTATTCCAAACAGGTTTACTCCTTCCAGGCGAGACTCCTGCTGTACACCAGGCGCATTCCCTGCATGAAGAGCCTGACATCCGACAGGAGTCATACCAAGCGTCAATCTTTTAGCAAAGAGAGAGTAACTCTTAGCCCCTCTCAATTAGGAGTGCTTCTTCAGAAAGGAAGAGAGTAAGGGAAGAAAAGGAAGAAAGACGGGAGCCTTCTCCCTTCCGAGCCTATGAACCCAGAAGATGCCTCGGAGGATGAAATGAAGGAAGGTATTTTCTAATTACAAAGTTCTTTCGTCCCTTCTCTTGGAAGAATATGGAGACACTTTAACGCCAGCCGCTCCTCCTTCTCCACGCTCTCTGTTTTCGAGCACGAAAACGCACAAGTCTTCCTCTTTCCAAAATAAAAATGAAGCCTGCTATATCTATGAGGAGGGCGCTACAATCTCTTGACTCCTGGTTCAAGAAGAAGAAGGAGTTAGGAAGGACAGTCTTTTGTATGCCTCCCGCTAAACTTACAGGGAGGAGAGGCATTTGGTATGAAACGTGGGAGAAAATATGGGATTGTCTCTGTCCGTTTCAGCTGAGTCAGACTTCTCGAGTTTAGTAGACTCTTCGAGAAGACACGCCTTGAATTCAGCAAAAGTAACATGGGGTCTTTGCGAAACGGACCACCTCCTCAAAGGGCTTTTTCACACTTTAGAAGTTTTTAACTTCTAGATTGGTCCCTTGGGGTTCTTGCCAGAAGTCTCATGAAAAGGAACAACTGGACACCCAGAAACCCTAAATAGCATCTCACATGCTTTGATAAGGCTGTTCAGGATGGATCGGCTGAAGTATGCTCCCTCTTTGGTGCAGGAGTTTTAAAGAAGAGGGCGGTTCACAGTGCTTTCCTCACGAAGGCCGTCTCTCCTTCGCAAAGATCCGCCTTATTGTTTGCGCCTCTCTCAGAACATCTTTTTCCCTCGCAGTTGGTGAAGGATATTGCCCATTCACTGACTGAAAAGGCCACCCAGGATCTCCTTAGACAATCCGCAAGGAAAAAATAGGCCTGTGGCCAGTGAGGAAAAGAAAGTGGCTCGTCCAGCTCAGCAGCAGCCCTTTCGAGGAGGCCTTCCAGCTAGATCTATCGCCAGAAGGAAAGTCAACGAGAAAAGGGGCAGGTCTTCCTTCCGTCCCTTTAAGAAGGGAAAAGTGAGAAATCTGTCCTCCAGACACCTGTAGGAGCCAGGTTACATTCTTTGCGAAAGCCTGGGAAGACATAGGATCGAATCCTTGGACGATGTCAATCATCAAGAAGGGTTATTATCATCCCATTAAAGGACATTCCTCCCTTGACAACATCACCGAGGGAATTGTTCGCCAGATACAAGGACCCTGTTCTGATGGATACTCTTCGTCAGATGGTGGAACAGATGTGGGACAAAAGAGCAATAGAGCTGGTGCTGGATTGCAGCTCCCCGGGGTTTTACAATCGCTTGTTTCTTGTAGCAAAAGCCTCGGGGGGATGGAGACGGTACTGGATGTAAGTGCGCTGAACAAATTCGTAAACAACAAAAGTTCAGCATGGAAACGTCTGCTTCAGTCCTTGCAGCACTGCGTCAAGGAGACTTGGATGGCGTCCCTAGACCTTCAGGACACATATTTCCACATCCCGATCCACCATTCGTCGAGGAAGTACCTTCGATTTATGTTCGAGGGAAGAATCTATCAGTTCAGGGCCCTGTGTTTCGGCCTTTCCACGGCTCCTCAAGTCTTCACGGACGTGATGAAAAATGTATCAAGACATTTACATTTGAAAGGGATAAACGTCTCCCTGTACCTGGACGACTGGCTCATCAGAGCCAGGTCTCAAAAGCATGTGTTTGGAGGACCTGTCAACAACACTGGAATTGACAAAATCATTGGGATTGATCGTGAACCTCGAGAAGTCTCAGATGATCCCCAGCCAGAACGTGGTTTATCTGGGGATTCAGATGGATTCTCGGGGTTTTCGAGTTTTTCCCTCTCAAGAGAGAATAAGGAAAGGCTGTGCCACAGTATCGAACTTCTTAGGGAAAGAGCGCACTTCAGCGAGGGAATGGCTGAGCCTTCTGGGGACCCTTTCCTCGCTCGAACAGTTCTTTCCCTGGAAGACTACATATTCGTCCGCTTCAGTTCTTCTGAGAAGAAGTTGGAGTTGGAAGACAGGACAGCTCTCGGACACGTTTCCAATCTCAGAGGAAATAAAAAATCATTTAAAGTGGTGGTTGATTCCCTTAAAAGAAAACAAAGGAGTATCCCTGACATTGTTCTCAGACGCGTCGGAGTCGGGCTGGGGTGCAACATTGGGATCCAAAGAAGTGTCAGGCACCTGGTCGGCAGAACATGGTGTCATGGCACATAAATTGCAAGAGCTTTTAGCAATTCACCTTGCGCTAAAGAGCTTCGAACACATAGTCAGAGGCAAGGTCGTACAGATAAACTCAGACAATACGACCGCTCTGGCTTATGTCAAGAAACAAGGAGGGACTCACTCTTTCGCTCTGTACGAGCTGGCAAGAGATCTGTTGTTGGATTTGGGCGAACCAAAGGAAGGTAGTTCTTCTAACGAGGTTTGTCCAAGGGAGAGGAATGTGAGAGCGGACAGACTGAGCAGGAGTTCCAGGTCCTTCCCACAGAATGGACACTCCACTCAGAAGTCTGTCAGAGCCTTTGTACCTTTGGGGGAAGCCTCAAATAGATCTTTTCGCCACATTCCTCTCCAAAAGGATAGACACATTTTGTGCCCTAGTGGAAGATCCCAGGGCTTATGCAACAGACGCCTTTCTTCTGGACTGGTCAGGGCTAGATGTTTACGCTTTTCCCCCGTTCAAGATACTGGGGGAAGTAGTCAGAAAATTCGTGGCATCCGAAGGAACCAAAATGACTCTGATTGCTCCGTATTGGCCATCTCAGATTTGGTTCACAGAGGTGATGGAGTGGACAGTGGACTTCCCCAGATCTCTTCCAAACAGAATAGATCTGCTCAAACAACCCCACAATTCGAGAGGGTACCATCAAAAACCTTCCCGCTCTTGCTCTGACTGCCTTTCGACTATCGAAAGATTTGTCAGAGCGAGAGGGTTTTCTCGCCAGGCAGCAAGCGCAATTGCTAGAGCGCAGATCATCTACTAGCGAGTGTGACCAATCGAAGTGGGAAGTTTTCAGAAGCTGGTGCAGGTCAAAGAAGCTGTCCTCTTCCAGTACCTCTGTGACCGAAATTGCGGATTTCCTTCTGTTTCTTAGAGAAAAGTCGCGTCTCAGGTAACCTGACTATTAAGGGGTACAGGGAGTATGCTTTCAGCAGTCTTTAGAAACCAGGCGGGATTAGATCTAACGAATGATAAGGATTTGCACGACCTCATTCGTTCCTTCGAAACATCAAAGTCACTTGAACCTAAGGTTCCAAGCTGGAACTTAGATGTGGTTCTTAAATTTCTATCCTCCGAAGAATTCGAACCACCACAGACTGCTTCATTTCGTAATATCACTAGAAAGTGTTTGTTTCTGATGTCTCTTGCAACGGCAAAAAGAGTCGTGAGTTGCACGCCCTTGAATCACGAGTCTGCTTCAAAGGAGACTCTGCCAATTTGTTCATTCCAGTCTCTTTCTTGCCAAAAATGAAAACCCTTCGAATCCCTGGCCCAGGAGCTTCGAGGTAAAAGGACTTTCTAGTTTGGTGGGCAGAGAGGCAGAAAGATCCCTTTGCCCAGTTAGAGCTCTTAAATTCTATCTGGACAGGAAGAAGGCAGTTGGGGGGTTCGCAAAAAGGTCTTTGGTGCTCAGTAAAAGACCCCAAGAGAGCAATGTCAAGAAACGCCTTAGCCTTCTTTGTTAGAAGTGTTATTACGGAAGCTCATAAGAATTGTCCAGATGATTCTTTTAATCTTTTAAGAGTGAGAGCCCACGAAGTTAGGGCAATCGCAACCTCTGTTGCGTTCCAAAGAAATATGTCACTTAAAAACATTTGGATGCACTTATTGGAGATGCAACTCTGTGTTTGCATCTCATTATTTAAAAGATGTGCGAGTGACGTATGAGAAATGTTTTCTCTAGGTCCGTTGTGTCAGCACAGACGGTTCTGGGTAAGGGAGCTAGCACCGATCCTTAATAATGTATGTAACCCTCTTGTTGGATGTCGTTCTTGAGTTTCCTGTGCATGAAGTGTCAGGTGTCGCACAGGCGACCTTCACTTCTCTTCACTAGGAGATCGAGTGACAGCTGACTTTTAGAGGGGTACAAAAATTTTTTTTTTTTTTGTATTATTGTATGTGTGGTTATTGAGTTTGTGGTTGTTTGCTAAGAGTTTGGGGATAGCTCTTGGCAATCTTAGAACTAACATGGGTGTTAGGTTCGGGTGATCGGGATCGGTTGTGTGCTCCTTAAATAAAGGCGTGTTGTCATATAAGCGGATGTGCTCCCATTGACAAATGCCAGTTAGGTTCTGTCGAGTAAGTGGATGATACCCCATCGACAGATCCACAAGAACTCTTGGCCACAGATCACTATCTCGCTAAGGCTCTTGAGGTGAAGCAGACTCCTAGACAGCAGTCACGAAGTCTTCCGCCTGATAAGGTAGGAACCAAGGTCTATAAATACCTACAACATATGTTGTTTACCTGTCTAGTCAGTAGTTAGCTGTCTCTTGCCCTCCACCAAAGGGTGTCAATCAGCTATGTATATATCTGACAGGTAAGTTGAATGTATGAAAATGATATTGTTATGATACAATAAAGTTTCATACATACTTACCTGGCAGATATATACAATTGAAGACCCACCCAGCCTCCCCGCAGGAGACAGGTGGAAGAGAGAATCTGATTAGAAAAAACGGGAATGGTTCCTAGTCCTGCCACCCAGAGCAGGGCGGTAGATCACCTGACCTACCTGTAGCGAGTGCCGCGAAATTTGAATTTCTGTCGGGGACGACGGAGTCGATAGCTATGTATATATCTGCCAGGTAAGTATGTATGAAACTTTATTGTATCATAACAATATCATTTTTATACATTCAACTTACCCGTCAGATATATACATAGCTATTACTCCGTCGTCCCCGACAGAAATTCGAATTTCGCGGCACACGCGGCAGGTAGGTCAGGTGATCTAACCCCCGCCGCTGGGTGGCGGGAATAGGAACCATACCCGTTTTCTAATTCATATTTTTTCTGTCGCTTGGAATGTAAACAACGTTTGCAGTTCCTCCTGATGGATTTTCGTGTTTCATCGCCATCGATCGTCTGGGGTCTCTAACTTTTACAGGGAAGTAATGGATCTTTGTTCGGCATACGCTTTTGTTAACTTTTGATAATATTAACTTCGAAAATTTCGAAGATTAGTGCGTGTAACTACCAAAGTTTTCGGTAGACACTCATGCACTTTCACGAAAGTGAATTACTTATACTTTCATGAAAGGGATTACTTATATTTATTCGTTAATACAAATAAGTGTTAGTTTGATTGAGAAATGTATATCTTTCTTCCTAGTTGGGGAAGTCAGAAAAGTAACTATCCTTTAGAAGCTTTATTAGCTCTTGTGTTAACGAGCAATTATAGTAGTACAGTACTAGTAGTTGTTTGCATCCTCATCACCTTCTTACTCCGCAGAATCTACAATATCATATTTGCAAATTGTAGACTTTGGATATAGTTCAAATGCGAACTCTTTGAACGTAAGAAGTGAATATAGTGTTCCCCCATTACAATGGAGGGTGCGTCTGATCGGCTCTGTCTCGCTCTCAGGTCTAGACCTCTTCCAAGCTCACAAGCCCAGAGGAGAAGGAATGTCGAAAACCGTAAGGAGGTTTCAGAGAATCCCCCCACCGGTCAGGCGTCCCCTCGGCAGGTTCTGTAGAGCGTCCCAGACTGCCAGGGATAGCCATTGGAAAGGCATCCTAAAACAGTGTTTCTCCCTTTTTATGCCTACTGTTCCATGATGGATAGGAGAACTTCGAATGAATGAATTTGACGAAGATCCTCGTATAATGCCTTCTGGTAGAATTTTTTTTTTTTCGCAACTAGACGGGAACGCTATCCCATGGGGGTATAAAATTGTTATTTCAACATAAGATTCCCCATCGGTGCATTTTTAGATATAGATCTATTCTGATTAGAATGATTTAGATTATTTTGTCAATCGAATGAATTATATGGATCTCGTTGAGTGATAAAGCATATATGTATGACTTTTAAGCTTCCTAGCTCCTACCATGCTTAGGACAAATCGCCTTAGGCCCCTTACTACGGTATGGCATGGCATACTCACATACCGAAATTTATGCTATAATGGTCAACTGAAATCCTTACAAAATTTCCTAAATTAATACGGTTTACCTTAATTAATGTAACAGTATTATAGAGTATTCTATTACGCTAGAGTATGAGTTAATGATGCTTTCGTGTCTTCGAGAAGTGATCGGAGAAGCATATCTTTATTGGTGAATTGAGAGTAGGATAGAAACATTTTTCTTCTGTTAGAAGAGGTTTCCATGAATACCAGTACCCTTCTAGGACTTTCCTAGGAAGAAATTGTTTTAAAAGGATTGTTTAGACGACACCTATTTAGTTTCTAGACTTGTCGAAGTCTCGTTCGCTTAATTATGCTTATATAAAGCTTCCTGAAGCTCGATAAAATTTTAATAGATTCATTTATTAAATGGAGTAACTGGCAACTCTGGAAAGGGAAGGCCAGTCGGCTTTCGAAGACTGCTTTCGCTTTGAATTGAGAGAGAGACCAGCGGCAGTACCATGTTGTTCTCAGTCGTGAGCGGTCGGTTACAGCTCTCTCTCCTGCGGAATGGGATAACTAACCGTATCTCTCCCTACAATCGTGGCCCGTCTTAGCCTCGGATTGAGGGAATACCTAAGCTGTCATAAATAAATATTGTCTGCCTTTTGTTACAACCTTTCAATGCTGTTTACCGTAGATAACATGATTAAAGGATTCTAATGCAGCAGAACATTATATTATTTAATGCACTAATACTTACGAAAGCATGTCTTATTAGAGTACATACTTAGTGAGAAGAGAGATGTAATAGAGATTCACTTCAAGACTACGCTATGGTTAAGTCTTTCGAGAAACGACACAACCGTATTTAGAATCGGATATTGCGCAGAAGTTGTATGAGTCGAATGGGAAACATTCTTTTAGTGGGAAATGGTTTCCCTGAATGGATTATACTACGTATATAATAGTTTTTCATAATAAGAACGGAATTAACATATGAAAGGATGTCGGGTACCATAAAGACACAGATGTTCTGGCACATAACATAAAGATAATTAGTAGGAGGCGCCAGCCAAAATATTTCTTGTTCAGGAAAAAAGAGAGGGGGGGGGGATACGGAAGAATTAACCGAGGAAAGAAAAATTCCCCTTCCGATATACTCGAATTAGAGGAAAATTGAGAAGAAAAATCCAACTATGGATGTACTGTAAAACATAGGATTCTTACAGCACCTCTTCTTATTTTGATATCGAGATTTCCTGACCACGGTTGCAAGTAATGGGCCAGAAGCGTGACGCCTCCCAGGAGCGAGGCGCCAGGCAAGCGCGAGGACGCTGCGAGGCGCGTGACGCCAACCAGAAGCAGGACGCCTCCCAGGAGCGAGGCGCCAGGCAAGCGCCAGGACGCTACGAGGCGCGAGACGTCAACAAGAAGCGTGACGCCTCTCAGGAGAGAGTCGCCAGGCAAGCACGAGGACGCTCCAAAGCGGTTGACGCCAGCCAGAAGCATGACGCCTCCCAGGAGCGAGGCGCTAGGCAAGCGCCAGGACGCTTCGAGGCGCGAGACTCAACTAGAAGCGTGACGCCTCTCAGGAGAGAGGCGCGACGGCAAGCGCGAGGACGCTCCAAGGCGGCGTGACGTCAACCAGAGGCGTGGACGCCTCCCAGGAGAGAGGCGCCAGGTAAACGCGAGGACGATGCAAGTCGCAAGACGCAAGACGCCAGCCAGAAGCGGGACGCCTCCCAGGAGCGAGGCGCCAACCAGGCGCAAGACATCAGGATCTCCAATTTCTCAGTATTTGGAGATAGACTTTCCAAGAGTTTCCTCTTTGAGAACTGACACAAGATCAGTTTTTTCCTGACAGGGACACAAGTTATCGCACAGGCGGCCGTGGCCCTTGTCAGGATTAACTGAAATTGCGGAAAGTCTCTAACAAGAACAGACTTATCATGTCAGGTGATATAGTGGTCGCGTGAGCGACTTCTTTCCTGGACAAAAAGGAGTTGTTTTGGGAGAAACTTTCTTTGCCAGATCAACCCTCTACTGACAATTATTCTAGAATCGCACAGGCGAACGTAGTACGTGTCAGGATAAGTGGGTTCTTCTGCTTTATAGTCCTTTACATGGTGAAGAGAACCAATATCTTTAGAAGTCTCTCGCTTTCCTCAACCTTATGAGACAAGTGATAGAAAATATATCGGACTCATAAGTTAATCTGGGTGCAGGTTTTAGAAAGACCTCGGCAACCCCTTTTTTATTGCACGTTTTGGCTAGTCCCTTGAACAATGCAGCTCTCTTTCTCTCCTTTTCATTGTTATTAACAGGATGTTATATTATCCTACTCCCTATGTAAACATATAACAAGGGAGACCTTGTAATGTTTTGGTACTGGAAAAGACTCGTAAGAGCTCTCAGTATTGGGTGAGAGGCTTTTTCAAGTATTTGAACCGTACATTACGGCCTGATGTCCTAGGATAGGAATCTTGAATGATTCTCCTCGATCCTGGATCATTTATTAGGAGAATAGGATAATAATAATTTGTTGTTTTGCTGAATAACGATGATAGAATTTTCCATTCTCTCGTTGCCCAGGCACAAGGACGGGAAGAATGATTATAAGAGGGAGTAGCAATCTACGCCATCTTTATTTTAGAAAGGGGTAATAAAATTAGTCTTTTTCCCCTAAAATATAAACTCTTTACAGAATGTAAGACAAAGGGCGTCAGAGAAAGAGAGGATAATACGTTATGCCTCATTTTAGACTTAGAGAGGTTGGATTCACAAGAGGTCACGTTCTTCTCATAGCAAGTTTTGCAAGTCTTTTCCAAGACAGTCTGAATATTCTTTCAGCATCTATTTTCAATGGACCTTAACAACCTCTCCACTCTGAGTCTGTCTGCGTGCACTACTGACGCCAGAAGTGGACATGAATGAGAAAGGTAATTGTTTCAAAGGTAAATGACAGTAGTCAGGAATAAGATATATATGATTACTGCAGGTCGTGCTAGAGGGAATGAGAAAACTGTCCTCTTCCGATATCTCTGTGAACCACATAGCGGTTTTTTCTTCCATTTCAGAGGGAAGAATCACCTTTGTATATTTCTGCTATCAAAGAACGCAGTAAAAGGCTATATACTCTGTCTCTATAAAGGGAATTGGAGATAGCAGAGCATTAAGATCTTCGGGATCTTATTACAATACCTCTATACGACAAGACTAGGAGATCTGATAATTACAATGGGATCCTATTTGGGCCTCAGATTCCGTGTTCTGACAAGATGGAAACTGCTCCTCATCAATGTTTCTCTTGGTACTAAAGGACCAAAATGACGAGTGAAATTTTGGGCTTGGAATCTGGAATCAAATTCTAGAAAGACTAGGCAATGGGTTCCTGCCAGCATGGTATGTTTGGCAAAAGAACTAAAACCTTTTATTCCTGGATCAATGCTTTCAGATAAAGGATTCGTTGTCCAGGCAATATATTTACATTCTCATCTACAAAAGAAGATAAGGTTTAAACGTTTGCTGACAGAGTCTTTGGAATACGATGAGGGCTTAAAAAACCACTTCCCAGAAGGTTCGAAGAGATATTTAAAGAGCTAGAAATCAGGAATCCTCCCAATTTCAGCTCAGAATCTCCTTAGACTTCCAGGCTCTTTCCCTGCCTTCGTGCAAGGATAGGGAAGATTTGCAACAAGAGAATCTTCAACATGTAGGAAGAGTGCTCGTTAGCAACGGAAGTATCAAGTATGATCCTCCTCGGAGGAAGACTGGTCTCTCGGACTATTAGATTTCCTATCGTCTACTGGATGTAGCTGACTAAAATTACCTCCCTTGTTACGGAGGCCATAAGCTCAAAGTGAAAGAATTTCTTCCACCCTTTTCCATTCTCCTGATAAACGATTGTGGATGTT
>NC_061087.1:8718157-8755975 GCF_015104395.2 Macrobrachium nipponense
AACATCCACAATCGTTTATCAAGAAGAATGGAAAAGGGTGGAAGAAATTCTTTCACTTTGAGCTTATGGCCTCCGTAACAAGGGGAGGTAATTTTAGTCAGCTACATCCAGTAGACGATAGGAAATCTAATAGTCCGAGGAGACAGTCTTCCTCCGAGGAGGATCATACTTGATACTTCCGTTGCTAACGAGCACTCTTCCTACATGTTGAAGAGTTCTCTTGTTGCAAAATCTTCCCTATCCTTGCACGAAGGCAGGGAAGAGCCTGGAAGTCTAAGGAGATTCTGAGCTGAAATTGGGAGGATTCCTGATTTCTAGCTCTTTAAATATCTCTTCGAACCTTATGGAAGTGGTTTTTTAAGCCCTCATCGTATTCCAAAGACTCTGTCAGCAAACGTTTAAACCTTGATCTTCTTTTGTAGATGAGAATGTAAATATAATTGCCTGGACAACGAATCCTTTATCTGAAAGCATTGATCCAGGAATAAAAGGTTTTAGTTCTTTTGCCAAACATACCATGCTGGCAGGAACCCATTGCCTAGTCTTTTCTAGAATTTGATTCCAGATTCCAAGCCCAAAATTTCACTCGTCATTTTGGTCCTTTAGTACCAAGAGAAACATTGATGAGGAGCAGTTCCATCTTGTCAGAACACGGAATCTGAGGCCCAAATAGGATCCCATTGTAATTATCAGATCTCCTAGTCTTGTCGTATAGAGGTATTGTATAAGATCCGAAGATCTTAATGCTCGCTATCTCCAATTCCCTTTATAGAGACAGAGTAAATATAGCCTTTTACTGCGTTTCTTTGATGCAGCAAATATACAAAGGTGATTCTTCCCTCTGAAATGGAAGAAAAAACCGCATAGTGGTTCACAGAGATATCGGAAGAGGACAGTTTTCTCATTCCTCTAGCACGACCTGCAGTAATCATATATATCTTATTCCTGACTACTGTCATTTACCTTGAAACATCCTCTCATTCAGTCCACTTCTGGTCAGTCTGCACGCAGACAGACTCAGAGTGGAGAGGTTGTTAAGGTCCATTGAAAATAGATGCTGAAAGAATATTCAGACTGTCTTGGAAAAGACTTGCAAAACTTGCTATGAGAAGAACGTGACCTCTGTGAATCCAACCTCTTTAAGTCTAAAATGAGGCATAACGTATTATCCTTTGTCTTACATTCTGTAAAGAGTTTATATTTTAGGGGAAAAAGACTAAATTTTATTCCCCTTTCTAAAATAAAGATGGCGTAGATTGCTACCTCCCTCTTATAATCATTCTTCGTCCTTGTGCCTGGGCAACGAGAGAATGGAAAATTCTATCATCGTTATTCAGCAAAACAACAAATTATTATTATCCTATTCTCCTAATAAATGATCCAGGATCGAGGAGAATCATTCAAGATTCCTATCCTAGGACATCAAGCCGTAATGTACGGTTCAAATACTTGAAAAAGCCTCTCACCCAATACTGAGAGCTCTTACGAGTCTTTTCCAGTACCAAAACATTACAAGGTCTCCCTTGTTATATGTTTACATAGGAGTAGGATAATATAACATCCTGTTTAATTAACAATGAAAGAGGAGAAAGAGGAGCTGCATTGTTCAAGGGACTAGCCAAAAACGTGCAATAAAAAAGGGGTTGCCAAGGTCTTTCTAAAACCTGCACCCAGATTAACTTATGAGTCCGATATATTTTCTATCACTTGTCTCATAAGGTTAAGGAAAGCGAGAGACTTCTAAAGATATTGGTTCTCTTCACCATGTAAAGGACTATAAAGCAGAAGAACCCACTTATCCTGACACGTACTACGTTCGCCTGTGCGATTCTAGAATAATTGTCAGTAGAGGGTTGATCTGGCAAAGAAAGTTTCTCCCAAAACAACTCCTTTTGCCAGGAAAGAAGTCGCTCACGCGACCACTATATCACCTGACATGATAAAGTCTGTTCTTGTTAGAGACTTCCGCAATTTCAGTTAATCCTGACAAGGGCCCACGGCCGCCTGTGCGATAACTTGTGTCCCTGTCAGGAAAAAACTGATCTTGTGTCAGTTCTCAAAGAGGAAACTCTTGGAAGTCTATCTCCAAATACTGAGAAATTGGTAGACTCCTGATGTCTTGCGCCTGGTTGGCGCCCTCGCTCCTGGAGGCGTCCCGCTTCTGGCTGGCGTCTTGCGTCTTGCGACTTGCAGCGTCCCTCGCGTTTACCTGGCGCCTCTCTCCTGGGAGCGTCACGCCTCTGGTTGACAAGTCACGCGCCTTGGAGCGTCCTCGCGCTTGCCTCGCGCCTCTCTCCTGGGAGGCGTCACGCTTCTAGTTGACGTCTCGCGCCTCGAAGCGTCCTGGCGCTTGCCTAGCGCCTCGCTCCTGGGAGGCGTCATGCTTCTGGCTGGCGTCAACCGCTTTGGAGCGTCCTCGTGCTTGCCTGGCGACTCTCTCCTGAGAGGCGTCACGCTTCTTTTGTTGACGTCTCGCGCCTCGTAGCGTCCTGGGCACTTGCCTGGCGCCTCGCTCTGGGAGGCGTCCTGCTTTCTGGTTGTCACGCGCCTCGCAGCGTCCTCGCGCTTGCTGCCTCGCTCCTGGGAGGCGTCCATGCTTCTGGTTGGCGTCACGCGCCTCGCAGCGTCCTCGCGCTTGCCTGGCACCTCGCTCCCTGGAGGCGTCACGCTTCTGGCCCATTACTTTGCAACCGTTGGTCAGGAAATCTCGATATCAAAATAAGAAGAGGTGCTGTAAGAATCCTATAATTTTTACAGTACATCCATAGTTGGATTTTCTTCTCAATTTTCCTCTAATTCGAGTATGTCGGAAGGGGAATTTTTCTTTCCTCGGTTAATTCTTCGTATCCCCCCCCCTCTCTTTTTCCTGAACAAGAAATATTTTGGCTGGCGCCTCCTACTAATTATCTTTATGTTATGTGCCAGAACATCTGTGTCTTTATGGTACCCGACATCCTTTCATATGTTAATTCCGTTCTTATTATGAAAAACTATTATATACGTAGTATAATCCATTCAGGGAAACCATTTCCCACTAAAAGAATGTTTCCCATTCGACTCATACAACTTCTGCGCAATATCCGATTCTAAATACGGTTGTGTCGTTTCTCGAAAGACTTAACCATAGCGTAGTCTTGAAGTGAATCTCTATTACATCTCTCTTCTCACTAAGTATGTACTCTAATAAGACATGCTTTTGTAAGTATTAGTGCATTAAATAATATAATGTTCTGCTGCATTAGAATCCTTTAATCATGTTATCTACGGTAAACAGCATTGAAAGGTTGTAATATCTTTCTTATTGAAAGCTTCCTAACAAAAGGGCAGACAATATTTATTATGACAGCTTAGGTATTCCCTCAATCCGAGGCTAAGACCACGATTGTAGGGAAGAGATACGGTTAGTTATCCCATTCCGCCAGGATAGAGAGCTGTAACCGACCACTCACGACTGAGAACAACATGGTACTAGAACTGCTGGTCTCTCTCTCAATTCAAAGCGAAAGCAGTCTTCGAAAGCCGACTGGCCTTCCCTTTCCAGAGTTGCCAGTTACTCCATTTAATAAAGAATAAATTATTTAAAATTTTATCGAGCTTCAGGAAGCTTTATATAAGCATAATTAAGCGAACGAGACTTCGACAAGTCTAGAAACTAAATAGGTGTCGTCTAAACAATCCTTTTAAACAATTTCTTCCTAGAAAGTCCTAGAAGGGTACTGGTAATTCATGGAAACCTCTTCTAACACGAAGAAAAATGTTTCTATCTACTCTCAATTCACCAATAAAGATATGCTTCTCCGATCACTTCTTGAAGACACGAAAGCATCATATAACTCATACTCTAGCGTAATAGAATACTCTATAATACTGTTACATTAATTAAGGTAAACCGTATTAATTTAGGAAATTTTGTAAGGATTTCAGTTGACCATTATAGCATAAATTTCGGTATGTGAGTATGCCATGCCATACCGTAGCCTAAGGCGATTTGTCCTAAGCATGGTAGGAGCTAGAAGCTTAAAAGTCATACATATATGCTTTATCACTCAACGAGATCCATATAATTCATTCGATTGACAAATAATCTAAATCATTCTAATCAGAATAGATCTATATCTAAAAATGCACCGATGGGGAATCTTATGTTGAAATAACAATTTTATACCCCCATGGGATAGCGTTCCCGTCTAGTTGCGAAAAAAAAAAAATTCTACCAGAAGGCATTATACGAGGATCTTCGTCAAATTCATTCATTCGAAGTTCTCCTATCCATCATGGAACAGTAGGCATAAAAAGGGAGAAACACTGTTTTAGGATGCCTTTCCAATGGCTATCTCTGGCAGTCTGGGAGCTCTACAGAACCTGCCGAGGGGACGCCTGACCGGTGGGGATTCTCTGAAAACCTCCTTACGGTTTTCGACATTCCTTCTCCTCTGGGCTTGTGAGCTTGGAAGAGGTCTAGACCTGAGAGCGAGACAGAGCCGATCAGACGCACCCTCATTGTAATGGGGAAACACTATATTAACTTCTTACGTTCAAAGAGTTCGCATTTGAACTATATCCAAAGTCTACAATTTGCAAATATGATATTGTAGATTCTGCGGAGTAAGAAGGTGATGAGGATGCAACAACTACTAGTACTGTTACTACTATAATTGCTCGTTAACACAAGAGCTAATAAAGCTTCTAAAGGATAGTTACTTTTCTGACTTCCCCAACTAGGAAGTAAGATATACATTTCTCAATCAAATAACACTTATTTGTATTAACGAATAAATATAAGTAATTCCCTTTCATGAAAGTATAAGTAATTCACTTTCGTGAAAGTGCATGAGTGTCTACCGAAAACTTTGGTAGTTACACGTCACAATCTTCGAAATTTTCGAAGTTTTTTAATATTATCAAAAAGTTAACAAAAGCGTATGCCGAACCAAAGATCCATTACTTCCTGTAAAAGTTAGCCCAGACGATCGATGGCGATGAAACACGAAAATCCATCAGGAGGAACTGCAAACGTGTTTACATTCCAAGCGACAGAAAAAAATATGAATTAGAAAAAACGGGTATGGTTCCTATTCCCGGCCACCAGCGGCTGGGGTTAGATCACCTGACCTACCTGCCGCGTGTGCCGCGAAATTCGAATTTCTGTCGGGGACGACGGAGTAATAGCTATGTATATATCTGACGGGTAAGTTGAATATATAAAAATGATATTGTTATGATACAATAAAGTTTCATACATACTTACCTGGCAGATATATACATAGCTATCGACTCCGTCGTCCCCGACAGAAATTCAAATTTCGCGGCACTCGCTACAGGTAGGTCAGGTGATCTACCGCCCTGCTCTGGGTGGCAGGACTAGGAACCATTCCCGTTTTCTAATCAGATTCTCTCTTCCACCTGTCTCCTGCGGGGAGGCTGGGTGGGTCTTCAATTGTATATATCTGCCACGTAAGTATGTATGAAACTTTATTGTATCATAACAATATCATTTTCATACATTCAACTTACCTGTCAGATATATACATAGCTGATTGACACCCTTTGGTGGAGGGCAAGAGACAGCTAACTACTGACTACCAGGTAAACAACATATGTTGTAGGTATTTATAGACCTTGGTTCCTACCTTATCAGGTGGAAGACTTCGTGACTGCTGTCTAGGAGTCTGCTTCACCTCAAGAGCCTTAGCGAGATAGTGATCTGTGGCCAAGAGTTCTTGTGGATCTGTCGATGGGGTATCATCCACTTACTCGACAGAACCTAACTGGCATTTGTCAAGGGAGCACATCCGCTTATATGACAAACACGCTTATTTAAGGAGCACACAACCGATCCCGATCACCCGAACCTAACACCCGTGTTAGTTCTAAGATTGCCAAGAGCTATCCCCAAACTCTTAGCAAACAACCACAACTCAATAACCACACATACAATATTACAAAAAAAAAAATTTTTTGGTACCCCTCTAAAAGTCAGCTGTCACTCGATCTCCTAGTGAAGAGAAGTGAAGGTGGCGCTGTGCGACACCTGACACTTCATGCACAGGAAACTCAAGAACACATCCAACAAGAGGGTTACATACATTATTAAGGATCGGTGCTAGCTCCCTTACCAGAACCGTCTGTGCTGCCACAAACGGACCTAGAGAAAAAACATTTCTCATACGTCACTCGCACATCTTTAAATAATGAGATGCAAACACAGAGTTGCATCTCCAATAAGTTGCATCCAAAATGTTTTTTAATGACATATTTCTTTGGAACGCCACAAGAGGTTGCGATTGCCCTAACTTCGTGGCTCTCACTCTTAAAAGAAAAAATTATTAAAAGAATCATCTTGGACAAGTTCTTATGAGCTTCCGTAATAACATTCTAACAAAGAAGGCTAAGGCGTTCTTGGACATTGCTCTCTTGGGTCTTTTACTGAGCACCAAAGACCTTTTTGCGACCCCCAACTGCTTCTTCCTGTCCAGATAGAATTTAAGAGCTCTAACTGGGCAAAGGGATCTTTCTGCCTCTCTGCCCACCAAACTAGAAAGTCCTTTTACCTCGAAGCTCCTGGGCCAGGGATTCGAAGGGTTTTCATTTTGGCAAGAAAGAGAGAGACTGGAATGAACAAATTGCAGAGTCTCCTTTGAAGCCGACTCGTGATTCAAGGGCGTGCAACTCACTGACTCTTTTTGCCATTGCAAGAGACATCAGAAAACAAACACCTTTCTAGTGATATTACGAAATGAAGCAGTCTGTGGTGGTTCGAATTCTTCGGAGGATAGAAATTTAAGAACCACATCTAAGTTCCAGCTTGGAACCTTAGGTCAAGTGACTTTGATGTTTCGAAGGAACGAATGAGGTCGTGCAAATCCTTATCATTCGTTAGATCTAATCCCTTGTTTCTAAAGACTGC
Source organism: Macrobrachium nipponense (assembly GCF_015104395.2). NCBI lineage: Eukaryota > Metazoa > Arthropoda > Malacostraca > Decapoda > Palaemonidae > Macrobrachium > Macrobrachium nipponense. The sequence goes on from NC_061087.1 coordinate 8,725,065, forward strand.
TGAAAGCATACTCCTGTACCCCTTAATAGTCGGTACCGAGAGACGCGGACTTTTCTCTAAGAAACAGAAGGAAATCCGCAATTTCGGTCACAGAGGTACTGGAAGAGGACAGCTTCTTTCGACTGCACCAGCTTCTGAAAACTTCCCACTTCGATTGGTACAACTCGCCTAGTAGATGATCTCAAGCTCTAGCAATTGCGCTTGCTGCCTGGCGAGAAAACCCTCTCCGCTCTGACAAATCTTTCGATAGTCGAAAGGCAGTCAGAGCAAGAGCGGGAAGGTTTTGATGGTACCTCTCGAAGTGGGGTTGTTTGAGCAGATCTATTATGTTTGGAAGAGATCTGGGGAAGTCCACTGTCCACTCCATCACCTCTGTGAACCAAATCTGAGATGGCCAATACGGAGCAATCAGAGTCATTTTGGTTCCTTCGGATGCCACGGAATTTTCTGACTACTTCCACCCCCAGTATCTTGAACGGGGGAAAAGCGTAAACATCTAGCCCTGACCAGTCCAGAAGAAAGGCGTCTGTTGCATAAGCCCTAGGGCACAAAATGTGTCTATCCTTTTGGAGAGGAATGTGGCGAAAAGATCTATTTGAGGCTTCCCCAAAGGTACCAAAGGCTCTGACAGACTTCTGAGTGGAGTGTCCATTCTGTGGGAAGGGGGGACCTTGGAACCATCCTGCTCAGTCTGTCCGCTCTCACATTCCTCTCCCCTTGGACAAACCTCGTTAGAAGAACTACCTTCCTTTGGTTCGCCCAAATCAACAGATCTCTTGCCAGCTCGTACAGAGCGAAAGAGTGAGTCCCTCCTTGTTTCTTGACATAAGCCAGAGCGGTCGTATTGTCGAGTTTATCTGTACGACCTTGCCTCTGACTATGTGTTCGAAGCTCTTTAGCGCAAGGTGAATTGCTAAAAGCTCCTTGCAATTTATGTGCCATGACACCTGTTCTGCCGACCAGGTGCCTGCACTTCTTTGGATCCAATGTTGCACCCCAGCCCGACTCCGACGACGTCCGAGAACAATGTCAGGCTTGGGTTCGTACTTGCAGGGATACTCCTTTGTTTTCTTTTAAGGGAATCAACCACCACTTTAAATTATTTTTTTTTTATTTCCTCTTTGAGATTGGAAACGTGTCCGAGAGCTGTCCTGTCTTCCAACTCCAACTTCTTCTCAGGAAGAACTGAAGCGACGAATAGTAGTCTTCCTAGGGGAAAGAACTGTTCGAGCGAGGAAAAGGGTCCCCCAGAAGGCTCACCATTTTCCCTCGCTGAAGTGCGCTCTTTCCCTAAGAAGTTCGATACTGTGGCACAGCCTTTCCTTATTCTCTCTTGAGAGGGAAAAACTCGAAAACCCAGAGAATCCATCTGAATCCCCAGATAAAACCACGTTCTGGCTGGGGATCATCTGAGACTTCTCGAGGTTCACGATCAATCCCAATGATTTTGTCAATTCCAGTGTTGTTGACAGTCCTCCAACACTGCTTTTGAGACCTGGCTCTGATGAGCCAGTCGTCCAGGTACAGGGAGACGTTTATCCCTTTCAAATTGTAAATGTCTTGATACATATTTTCATCACGTCCGTGAAGACTTGAGGAGCCTGTGGGAAAGGCCGAAACACAGGGCCCTGAACTGATAGATTCTTCCCTCGAACATAAATCGAAGGTACTTCCTCGACGAATGGTGGATCGGGATGTGGAAATATGCGTCCTGAAGGTCTAGGGACGCCATCCAATCTCCTTGACGCAGTGCTGCAAGGACTGAAGCAGACGTTTCCATGCTGAACTTTTGTTGTTTTACGAATTTGTTCAGCGCACTTACATCCAGTACCGGTCTCCATCCCCGAGGCTTTTGCTACAAGAAACAAGCGATTGTAAAAACCCCGGGGAGCGGCAATCCAGCACCAGCTCTATTGCTCCTTTTTGTCCCACATCTGTTCCACCATCTGACGAAGAGTATCCATCAGAACAGGGGTCCTTGTATCTGGCGGACAATCCCTCGGTGATGTTGTCAAGGGAGGAATGTCCTTTAATGGGATGTAATAACCCTTCTTGATGATTGACATCGTCCAAGGATTCGATCCTATGTCTTCCCAGGCTTTCGCAAAGAAATGTAACCTGGCTCCTACAGGTGTCTGGAGGACAGATTTCTCACTTTCCCTTCTTAAAGGGACGGAAGGAAGACCTGCCCCTTTTCTCGGTTGACTTCCTTCTGGCGAGAGATCTAGCTGGAAGGCCTCCTCGAAAGGGCTGATGCTGAGCTGGACGAGCCACTTTCTTTTCCTCACTGGCCACAGGCCTATTTTTCCTTGCGGATTGTCTAAGGAGATCCTGGGTGGCCTTTTCAGTCAGTGAATGGGCAATATCCTTCACCAACTGCGAGGGAAAAAGATGTTCTGAGAGAGGCGCAAACAATAAGGCGGATCTTTGCGAAGGAGAGACGGCCTTCGTGAGGAAATAGCACTGTGAACCGCCCTCTTCTTTAAAACTCCTGCACCAAAGAGGGAGCATACTTCAGCCGATCCATCCTGAACAGCCTTATCAATGCATGTGAGGATGCTATTTAGGGTTTCTGGGTCCAGTTGTTCCTTTTCATGAGACTTCTTGGCAAGAACCCCAACCCCAAGGGACCAATCTAAGAAGTTAAAAACTTCTAAAGTGTGAAAAAAAGCCCTTTGAGGAGGTGGTCCGTTTCCGAAAGACCCCATGTTGGATTCTTTTGCTGATTCAAGGCGTGTCTTCTCGATGAGTCTACTAAACTCGAGAAGTCTGACTCCAGCTGAAACGGGACAGAGACAATCCCAATATTTTCTCCCGTTTCGTACCAAATGCCTCTCCTCCCTGTAAGTTTGTTTAGCGGGAGGCCATACAAAAGACTGTTCTTCCTAACTCCTTCTTCTTCTTGAACCAGGAGTCAAGAGATTGTAGCGCCCTCCTCATAGATATAGCAGGCTTCATTTTTAGGAAAGAGGAAGACTTGTGCGTTTTCGTGCTCGAAAACAGAGAGCGTGGAGAAGGAGGAGCGGCTGGCGTTAAAGTGTCTCCATATTCTTCCAAGAGAAGGGACGAAAGAACTTTGTAATTAGAAAATCCTTCCTTCATTCATCCTCCGAGGCATATTCTGGGTTCATAGGCTCGGAAGGAGAAGGCTCCCTTCTTTCTTCCGTTTATTCCCTTACTCTCTTCCTTTCTGAAGAAGCACTCCTAATTGAAGAGGGGCTAAGAGTTACTCTCTCTTTGCTAAAAGATTGACGCTTGGATGACTCCTGTCGGATGTCAGGCTCTTCATGCAGGGAATGCGCCTGGTGTACAGCAGGAGTATCTCGCCTGGAAGGAGTAACGTGTTTGGAATACTCCTGGTGCTTGGCAGGCGCAACGCGCTTCGAATACTCCTGGCTTCTGGTAGGTGCATCTTGTTCCGAATACTCCTGGCGCCTGGGAGGAGTATTAAGTTCAGAATACTCCTGGCGCCTGAGAGGAGTATAAGGTTCGGAATACTCCTGGCGCCTGGGAGGAGTATTAAGTTCAGAATACTCCTGGCGCCTGGGGAGGAGTATAAAGTTCGGAATACTCCTGGCGCCTGGGAGGAGTATCGATGTCCGAAGACTCCTGGCGCCTGGCAGGAGTATGTCGCTCCAAATACTCCTGATCCTTGGAATGAGTATGGTGTTTAGTAGGAGTATTGATCATGGTAGGCGCTTTCGTTTAACAAGCGCTCTACTGCTAACAGGATCTTCTTCTTCAGTTAACTCTTGGCGCTTGGTTGAAGATCTTGAACGTTGTACTGAATACTCGGCTCTTTGCGCCTACTCGGAGCCTGGCTCCTGGCTGGAGCCAAACTCTTGACAGGAGTAACTTCCTTTCTTACTTCTTCCTGTCTAACCGCACCGTTCCCGCCGGAGATGGTCGCCTGTGCGACACCTCCCCATGGAAGGCTCGTTGCGCGTGACAGGGGATCGGTATTTAGATCGTTTTAATAGGAAGCCTATCATCCTTTTTACGAGTAGGCTCCTTATAAAGAACTCTACCAACGAGGCTAATTGTTCCTGCATATTCATTAAAATTTTCCTGGTTGAGGAATCTTTCGAATCAGGAGAGGGAGATCTGGAAGGCGCTCTAGGATCTCCTCCAGACCCAGAGTCTGATAGTTTTCTAGCCTTCTTTATTACCGAAGGCGCTCCTTCTTCAGAGAAGCGCTCGGGACTAGAATTGAGCTCATGTTTTTTCATACTCCTCTTCAGCGGACGGGAAAGTTTCGACTCCTTCCATCCTCTTCTCGGAGAGGGCGAACTAGAAGACGAAAAGCACTCTCGAAGGACGCTTTTCCTATAGCGGTCCTTGGCAGATTGTGATATGATAGATTCTGCCGAAGGGACGCCTGATCGTGGGATTCTCCACAACAACCCCCGTACGGCTTTCGACTTTCCTTCTCCTCCGGGCCAGGGAGCTTGAAGAGGTCTAGGCACCTGGGAGCGTCGCAGAGACGACCAGACGCCCCCTCCATACACTGGGGACACTAATATCACTAGCGAAACCACATTCACTTTCCTTACCTTCCAAGCTGCTATTTTTTTCCTGCATTTTCTGAAGGGAAGCTCTGAGTTCCGCTATTTCGGAAGCAGAACTAGAGGGATTAGCAATTTGTGAACGGGCTGAAACAGAATGGGCATGATTATCAGAGAAGAAGAAGCTACAGAACTAGACAGTAAATCACGAGATGTAGACATTCTGCGGGTTTTGTAAGCCGCCTTCCTCTCTCTATCTTTCTCTAACTTCTTCAAGTAAGAAGTTAGATTCTTCCACTCTTGCGCACTCAGTTCTCACACTCGTTACACGTATTCTCAATCGAGCATTCAACCATTCTACAACCACTGCATGTAGTGTGAGGATCTACCGAAGCTTTCGGAATCCATCACCATTACAGCCCTCATTCACACACACTCTGAAACTCACTAGAGTCAGACATATTCACGAATTCCAAAACCAAGTCCAAAAAACAGTCCACGATAGCGAATGCCAAACAACGATCCAAGTACGTCACCAAATATCAGCGAGAGATGATCAAAAGCGTTGTGAAAAAAAGAATTCTAGTCAGGAGGAAGTAACAACAATGTTGATACCACGGCGACAGAGAGAATCTGATTAGAAAACGGGAATGGTTCCTAGTCCTGCCACCCAGAGCAGGGCGGGTAGATCACCTGACCTACCTGTAGCGAGTGCCGCGAAATTTGAATTTCTGTCGGGGACGACGGAGTCGATAGCTATGTATATATCTGACAGGTAAGTTGAATGTATGAAAATGTAATTTACCAAAATTCTTCCTCTGCCTCCGTTACATTGTCTTTGGACCAGGTTTGCTACAGTTTCTTGGACAAAATCCAGACATTTTATGCCTAACTGTGGCTTCTGGCACATTGTTTTCTACCAGCACTCGAAAAGACGTAACCATCCTATAAAAAATAAAAGACATGCAGGCTCCATTTACTGAACCAAAAAATTGCAAGTAAAAGAGAGAGAGAGAGAGAGGAAATATCATCATAGACCTGCTTCTTTAAAAAATTTTGATGAAAGTACTGAGATACTTACTCTGTTCATCTTGAATGGCAGCATGAGAGCTTCTTCACTATACTGTCTTAGTTTTGTCCTTTTGGCTCTCTGTTCTTTGTGTTTAACTGCGGGTTTCATTTTTCAAGAATGTAGGCTAGGCCTAATTACTGTATAATTAACTTCTACAACCTGTGGCAGTAAAAACTCATAATGACATGCATAATTTAAAAGTGCGTACAAATTATTCATGTTGCGTACAAGTATCTGTACGCGCGTCTAAGTGATCAGTACCATTAGTACGCGCGTACAAATGGGGTCTTACACGCGCGTACTAACTGGTGCAAAAAGTTCCAGAGTTCATAAGGCAGTCACTCCTAAAATGTTCTTTGGAAATTCACCCTTTTTTGTCAAAGGCACTTAGGACAAAGGTGGAATATTATGTCAACGCTGCATACAAACCTTCTAAATGTTTTGAAAAACTGCGTACTAATTGGGGTAACCCATATTATTTGATCCAATAGTACGCACCCATCTCCCCCCCACCCCCTTACATGTATAAAAGCACTTTCTTAGACAATACACATTTAAACCATCGGAGATCAGCCTCTACATCAACCATTGGTTGGAAAAAAAATTCAGCCACACTACGGTGACAAGGTGCCTATACGTATTGGTCAACAAAGACAAGTGTATAGATTGGCAGGGTTTTTGCTCCAAGGTAACTGTATCCTGGCTGAACAATCAAGAACCCATCGGAGGTCAGGAATAAAGGTGGAAATTGACGAAATGATATTGTAGATACAATAGTTTTGTACATACTTACCGGCAGATAGGGTAAAGACCCCAATTAGTACTCGGAAATCGTCACTTACGTCAAAGTTTTTAGTAACCAAAAAAAAAAATAACCACAAGGCTTAGAGAATTAGTAATGATATCAGTGTGAACCCAGATATAAATTCCCAATAACATATATAGAGGTATTTTGGCTGAGTGCATTATCTTGGAAAATAGATGAATTAAATGTGGGTGCGTACGATTAGGATAACGATTTCCTATTTTGTACTCGCTTGACCCAATTAGTACTCATTGTCTTGTACTTCTCATATGTTTCAAGATATTGAACTGCCTGACCAATATATCAGAATTGAAGGTTCTACTGACTATTTTTAAGACTGGTACTTTTCAAAATAGCCATAACATTCCCTATATTTTTACGGCCACAATGATAATAAAATGTAAATTTGAAGCGATAGTTCTTTATTTAACTTTATCCCCGCTTTTTTCATTCATAGAGGGAAATACATGCTGAAAATTATTATAAACTAACAAAATGAATGTTTTGAAAGCTTTTATAGATAGAAAAAACTAAAATTATGTTTACTGGGCCATTTAGATGACAGGTAGAAATATGAAAAAAAAAAAAAAAATGCGATGTCACAAAACAGTTTTAAACCTTTATCAAAGTTCTAAAACTGATTACAAAATTTTCATACTAAGCTGCTACTTGTCTCCTACTGTTCAAAGTAAGCCTTTAGTCTCTCTTTCAGAGATATGGGAAATGAGAATCCAAATGTTCTTTTTTTTGAGAGAGGTTTTGGTGGCTGTAAGACTAGTTCTTCGGAGTGCACCGGGTATGACAATTCTTCTACCTCAGGAGTAAAGTAAAATCCTTTAGTTTTCTCCTTGCCACATAAACCTCATAGGTTGTTGTAATTCGCCCTTTGGATGATACCTGGGACTTTTGTATTTTCACTGGGAATTTTCAGCAATCATAATGTTAATTCTCTTTCTTGGATATATTATCATTGGTGGTGGTACTGAACCATTTGCACATGCATTTGCTAGTACTGTGATATTTGCTTCCACATACACTGAAACTTCCTCAAAAACGTGCTTTGATCCTTTAATTGCGAGGACTCGTCCATGTTTAGGTGAGAGCGTAAAGCCAGATTCATCAATGTTAAAAATTCTGGAGGAATCATTCAAGATATCCAAAGCATTAACCTCTTGTAAATAGTCTCTGGTTAGGTTAAACCATTGTTTGATTGTAGCAACATTTAAATTTTTCCTTGCATTGCTAAGTGACTCTGGAGTTCTAAAACAGATGTTTGGAAGTCTTTTCAGAAATAGGAAAAACCACTTCTTTCCAGGGGTATTTCCATGGAAAGTGGGAGGTTTTTTCTTTGTATTCCTTCTTCCTTTTCTTCCTGAAGTATACTCGTGACAGCAGAAAGTACATTACGTTTGGTGACAGGATGTGCCCTCTTGCGGGATTGAGATATGTAATTTACCAAAACTTCTTCCTCTGCCTCCGTTAACATTGTCTTTGGACCAGGTTTGCTACAGTTTCTTGGACAAAATCCAGACATTTTATGCCTAACTGTGGCTTCTGGCACATTGTTTTCTACCAGCACCTCGAAAAGACGTAACCATCCTATAAAAAATAAAAGACATGCAGGCTCCATTTACTGCCAAAAAATTGCAAGTAAAAGAGAGAGAGAAAGAGAGGAAATATCATCATAGACCTGCTTCTTTAAATTTTGATGAAGTACTGGGATACTTACTCTGTTTCATCTTGAATGGCAGCATTGAGAGCTTCTTCACTATACTGTCTTAGTTTTCCTTTTGGCTCTCTGTTCTTTGTGTTTAACTGCGGGTTTCATTTTTAAGAATGTAGGCTAGGCCTAATTACTGTATAATTAACTTCTACAACCTGTGGCAGTAAAAACTCATAATGACATGCATAATTTAAAAGTGCGTACAAAATTATTTCATGTTGCGTACAAGTATCTGTACGCGCGTCTAAGTGATCAGTACCCATTAGTACGCGCGTACAAATGGGGTCTACACGCGCGTATTAACTGGTGCAAAAGTTCCAGAGTTCATAAGGCAGTCACTCCTAAAATGTTCTTTGGAATTCACCCTTTTGTCAAAGGCACTTAGGACAAAGGTGGAATATTATGTCAACGCTGCATACAACCTTCTAAATATGTTTTGAAAAACTGCGTACTAATTGGGGTAACCCATATTATTTGATCCAATTAGTACGCACCCATCCCCCCCACCCCCTCCCCCCCCCCCCTTACATGTATTTTTTTTTCGTCTTAGTGTCAGAAGCTAATTTAATCCCTCAATCTTTATATCTGAAAGCAAACAAGAAAGAAAGCTATCAGTTATATATCTTAAAGTGGTTCTTCAGAATTTCTACTCTTACATTTCTCCTAAGGAAATGTAAAAATTGTTTGTGGGATATTTTCACAAAATTATTTTTTTCCCACCATTTCCTTTTAAAATAAATGCTCAAAAGTTACTTCATATTTAACATTGATGTCAAGCTTTACTTGACATATTCTTTTATTGCAGTACTCTTCTTACATAACTCCTGAGGTTTTTTTTTGACCATTGCGTTACTAATTGGGGGGTCTCTTTACCCTATATACTTAGCTAGTCTCGACGTCCCGACAGAATTTCAAATTTCGCGGCACACACTACAGGTAGGTCAGGTGATCTACCCTCCCGCCGCTGGGTGGCGGGACTAGGAACCATTCCCGTTTTCTAATCAGATTTTCTCTTCCACCTGAGGGGAGGCTGGGCGGGCCATCAATCGTATATATCTGCTGGGTAAGTATGTACAAAACTTTATTGTATCATAACAATACCATTTTTGTACATGCAACTTCCCCGGCAGATATATAATTAGCTGATTGGCACCCTTGGTGGAGTGTAAGAGACAGCTAAATAATACACATAAAAAACAGGAAACAACACATGTTGTAGGTTAAAAAAAACCTTGCTTCTTACCTGATTGGGCAGAAGACTTCATGGATACTGTCTATGAGTCTGCTTTGCCTCAAGAGCCTCAGTGAGGTAGTGACCTATGACTGAGAGTTCTTGTGGATCTTGTTAATGGGGGCTTACCATACTTACAAAAACAGAACCCATTAGGAGGATCTTCGTCAATGGGGGGGCCAACCCACTTACATGACAAAGCTATGCCTCTGGCAATATCAAGGAGCACAAAACCAAATCCCGACCACCTGACCATCTCAACCGTGTTAGAACTAACAATTGAAAGGGGTTACCACCTAACCCTCTTCCAAACAACCATAAAAACACAACAACAAATTAAAATTAAAAACTAAACTAAACTAACAAGGATTAGTCTCAGCTCCCTGTCCCAGCAATAAATCTGCAGATACGTAGGGCCCCAAAGAGAAACATTATCGTATGTCACTTTCACGTCTCTCAAGTAGTGAGAAGCAAACACTGAATTGCATCTCCAGTATGTAGAGGCTACAATATCATTCAGCGACATATTTTTCTGAAAAGCCAGAGATGTAGCAATGGCCCTCACTTCATGCGCTTTAACTCTAAGGAGCCTAAACTGCTCTTCATTGCACGCTGCATACACCTCCTTTATGATGCTCCTCATAAGGAACGCCAGAGCGTTCTTATGGCGTTCTTAGAGATGGGCCTTCTAGGATCTCTGACTGAACACCAGACTCTCTAGGCTGCCCTTAAGCTTCTTCTTCCTTTCAAGGTAGACTTTTAGGGTCCTGACAGGGCACAGGGATCTCTCTATCTCTCTTCCCACTAAGGGTGAGAGTCCTTTGACCTCAAAACTTCTGGGCCAGGGTTTAGAGGGATTCTCGTTCTTAGCCAAGAATAATGGTTTAAAGGAGCAGATCGCCGCCCCTCCTTTGAACCCTACTCTAGCATCCACAGCCTGTAACTCGCTAACTCTTTTTGCAGTTGCCAGCACTATGAGGAACAGCGACTTCCTAGTTCAGGTCCCTGAAGGACACCTTGAGGAGGTTCGAACTTCTCTGATACCAGAAATTTCAGAACCACATCTAAGTTCCAACTGGGAGGTCTAGAGGAATTCTTCTTAGTGGTCTCGAAAGATCTGATAAGATCATGAAGATCTCAACTAGGCTGCATTCTTCTCTTAAAGCATGCTTCTATAACATTTAATAGTTGAAACTGCTAGGCTGCATTCTTCTCTTAAAAAGAGAAGAAAGTCGGCAATTTCGGTCACAGAGGTATTGGATGAGGATAGTTTCTTTGTCCTGCACCATCTTTGAAACAATTCCCACTTCGACTGGTAGACTCGCAAGGTTGAAGACCTGCGGGCTCTGGCGATAGCCTTAGAAGCTTTGTGCAAAAAGCCTCTCGCTCTGACAAGTCTCTCGATAGACTGAAGGCAGTCAGGCAGAGAGCGGGGAGGTTTTTGTGAAACCTGTCGAAGTGGGGTTGTCTGAGCAGATCTTTCCTGAGTGGCAGGGATCTGGGAAAGTCTACCGTCCATTCCAGTACCTCTGTGAACCCATCCTGAGCGGGCCAAAAGGGAGCGACCAGAGTCAGTCTCGTTCCTTCTGAGGAGACGAACTTTCTCAAAACTTCCCCCAAAATCTTGAATGGGGGAAACGCGTATCCGTCTATCCCTGTCCAGTCTAGAAGGAGGGCGTCTACTGCTATTGCCCTTGGATCCGAGATGGAGGAGCAAAAGTTGTCCAGTCTCTTGTTCCAGTTTGTGGCAAACAGGTCCACACTTGGCTGTTAACTCCCTTGGAGTTGTAGTTAAGGGAGGCCTTTCTCTGAAGGGGATGAGGTATCCCTTCCTCAAAATAGTGAGGGACCAGTTGTCCGCTCCTCTCTGTGCCCAGGCTCCTGCGAACTCGAGAAGCCTGGCACCTACTGGTGTTTGGAGGACTCGAGTCTCACTTTGCCCTCTTAAAGGGTCTGATAGAAGACCTACCACGCTTATCGGGGTTGGGTTTTTCGGCCTCATGAAGGATGATCTGTGTGAAGGGCCCCCTCGAAAGAGCTCTTGAGCAGGAAATTTCTCCTTCTCGGCGGAGGGAGCCGCTGCCTCACCTTCCTCGACGACGAGCAACAGATCCTGAGTTGCCTTCTCCGCCAGGGAGTGAGAAATATCCTTAATTAACCAACTTGTTTAGGAACAGCTGGTTCGAAAGAGGGGCGTAAAGTAGAGACGCCCTTTGGACCGGAGACACGGATTTTGTGAGGAAGGAGTTATACACTGCTCTCTTTTTCAAAATTCCTGCCCCAAAGAGAGAGGCCAACTCCCCCACCCGATCCACCTCTGACTGCCTTGTCCATGCATGACAAAAATGCTGTTCAGGCTCCTCTGGTCCGAGAACGAAGAAAACCTCTGGGTCAAGAGACTTCCTGGCAAAGCCCAAAGCCCCAAGGGACCAATCTAAAAAGTTGAAGACTTCCAGTACACGGAACAGTCCCTCGAGGAAATGGTCCAGTTCAGTCATTCCCCACGTAGTCTTGGCCGTCGGGAGGGAATGTCTTCTAGATGAATCCACCAAAGTGGAGAAGTCTGCTTTTGCCGACGAGGGGAGTCCCAACCCCATCGGCTCTCCCGTCTAGTACCATACGCCTGTTTTCCCTGAGAGCTTGGAGGGGGGACAAGAAAAGACTGTTTTGCCTGCCTCCTCTTTGGACTTAAACCAATCCCAACTCCTTGTAAGGCGGCCTTCTTCATCAAGATGGTTGGAGCCATCTTCAGGAAGGAGGATCCCTTCGATGCCTTGGTGCTGGAGAATAGCGATCAGGGTGAAGGAGGAAAAGCCGGGCTAAGCGAATCTCCAAATTCCTGCACCAACAGGGCTGCTAAAATGTTGTAGTCCGAAAGGCCTGCTGCCCTGGGGACTTTCCTCCTCCGAGGACGTCTTCTATGTCTTCTGTGCCATAAGGCGTTCGCGAGACGAGGCTACTTCCCCTGCAAGGCTGCCAGGAGAAACACGTCAGAAGTAAAAGATTGCCTAAAAGGAAAAGGGAAAGGACGTCTGGTAGGAGAGGCGCTTCTATCTGCAAGAAGAGTGCCTGTCAGGCGAATCGCGCCTGCCAGGTGAAACGCGCCTGGCTGGAAGAAGAGCGCCTGCGGAGGAGAGGCGCGTGCATCAGGCGAAGCGCGCTTGAGAGAAGAGGCGCCTCTATCAGTAGAGCGCCTGTCTGGCGAATCGAGCCTGTCAGTTGCGAAGCGCCTGCTGGGAGGCGAGCGCCTGGTCTAGAAGAGCGCCTCCGGAGAGAGCGCCTGCAAAGAGGACGTGTCAGGCGAAGATCGCTTGTGAGGAGAGGGGCGTCTACCAGGAGTAGAGCGCCTGCCAGGAGAGAGGCGCCAGCTGGGAGAAGAGCACCTGCAAGGAGGAGCCTGCTTGCTCGAAGAGGAGCGGCTAACTGGAGAAGAGCGCCTAACAGGAGAGAGGCGCCTGGAACTTCCCGGTGAAGGGCTCCTGTCCTAAGAGGCACGTCTCTTGCGAGGAGGGAGCTTAGACCTCTTGATCGGGAGTGCGATGTCCTTCTTGCGAGGAGGGTCCTTAACCAGAGCGCCCATCAACATAGAAAGTTGCTCCTGGAGGTTCACAAGGATCCGCTTAGTGGAATTCTCCTGATCTCCTTCAGGAGAAGGTGAGAGGGGCTTCTAAGAAGAATGAAGAGCCATACGTGCAGAAGGGCTGTCAGGGGCTCTCCTGGCTCTCTTCCTGTCAAAAGGAGAATCCTCCGGGAAGCGCTCCGGGCTGGAGTCTAACACACTGCTGGGAGCCTTCCAGGAACTCTTCAACGGGCGAGACTCCTCAGCCGAACTCCATCCGCGCCTTGGAGAAGCCGAATCGGAAGACGAAAAGCACTTCCTCAGGATGCCTTTTCTGTGGCGATCCATGGCAATCTGGGTCGAGACAACAGAGCCTACCGAAGGGACGCCTGACCGGTGGGGATTCTCCACAACCTCCTTACGGTTTTCGACATTCCTCCTCCACTGGGCCTGGGAGTTTGGAAGAGGTCTAGACCTGGGAGCGTTGCGAAGCCGATCAGACGCCCCCTACACTACACTGGGAACATTGCACTCATCACTATTCACAGCACTCTTACCTTACATTGCAAGCAATTTCAATTGCATCCTGCATAGAGCGGCTTTCATGGTAGCCATCTCTGAAGACGAATCCGCAGGTTCGATGAAGGGAGAAGGAGCTGAAACTGTAGGAGAGGATGCAACTACTACATTTTGGTTAGGATCTAAAGTATACCCTCAACTAGCTCGTTGGAACGAGAACCCTACTGGAGCTTTTAGACGAAGCCTTCCTAACTCTGTATTTCTCTAGCTTCTTCAAATAGAGACTTCCATCCTTCCTCATTCAAACCTTCACATTCTGCACAAGGATTATTAATTGAGCATTCATTCTTCCGACACCTCATGCATACAGTGTGAGGATTTACCGAACCCTTCGGTAGTCTCACCTTACACCCTTCCATCACACACGCTCTAAATACAATACCAGTCAGACATTATAGAGTAATCAAAAATCAAAATCCTAATAACAATCCACAAAAGCATATGCCAAGCCAACGATCCAATAAGTCACCAAAAGACAGTCCAAGAAGATCCACGGCAAGCGAAAAACAAAAATGTTATTGTTATGATACAATAAAGTTTGTTCATACTTACCTGGCAGATATATATATAGCTGTATCTCCGACGTCCGACAGAATTTCAAAACTCCCGGCACACGCAGTGGGCGGCCAGGTGGTTAGTACCCATTCCCGCCGCTGGAGGCGATATCAGGAATCATTCCCATTTTTCTATTCAGATTTTTCATACCACTGTCCCCTGAGGGAGGTGGGTGGGTACTTTAATTATATATATCTGCCAGGTAAGTATGAACAAACTTTATTGTATCATAACAATAACATTTTGTTCATGAAACTTACCTGTCAGATATATATATAGCTGAATCCCACCATTGGAGGTGGGAGGGCCAAGGGACAGAATAGAAGGATTTAGGAAACACCTCAAGTGCAGATGATTGACATCTTGATTCCTTACCTGTTAGCATAGCTGACTTCTTGATTACTGTCACCGAAGTCTGCTTTTGCTTTACTAGAGTTGCCAACAAGGTAGTGACCTGTGTAGTTGGTGCGCTCTAGATGATCTGTCAACGGGGCGTGACCACAATGTGACTAGACCATATTGACCATACTGTGAGGGCAACGAAGCTAAAACCACCACCTGACCTAACCTATCGAAGTTAGTCCCATAACTTCTAGGCTAACGAAAGGAAAGCGCCTCAAGCGACCAACCCTTCAAAGTTAAAAGCACACCTATCCCTTTTTCTATAGGATAGGATTCGTGCTGCTTCCTGCCTCCAATAATATTTCTACGGATATGTATGGTCCAGCGACTCGCAGATCTCATATGTCGTCTTCACATCCCGTCGGGAGTGTGAAGCGAACACAGAGTTGCTTCGCTCAAACGTGGCACTCAGGATATTACTGAGTGTCATGCTCTGTGAAATGCTTCCGAGGCCGCGCCCTCACCCTCTGAGCATTTACTTAAAAGGTTTCAAATCTTTGTTCAAACATGACGAATGAGCCTCTTAGAAAGACTCCTTAAAAATAACGCCAGGGCGTTCTTCGCATGGGCAAGTCTGGTCTGTTTACGGAACACCGCAGATTGTCCGAATGACCTTGACTTTCTTTAGTTTTATCAAGATAAAACTTGAGAGCCCCGACAGGGCACAGGACTCTCTGTGGCTCTTGCCCAATAATTTGTGCCATCCCCTTGATCTCCAGGCCTCTGGGCCAACGGGTTAGACGGGTTTTTTTTTCGTTCTTAGCAAGAACGGAAGGCTTAGAGGACACCGAATTATGTCCTCTAAAGCCAAAACCTCTGATGATGGCTAAAACCTCACTAACCCTCATTTCCGTAGCTAGAGTTTTAGTTAGAAATTAGCCTTTCTGGTCACGTGTATTAAGTTTACAGAAAGGAGAGGTTCGAAATGCTTTGACATCAAGAACTTCAGACTACGTCTAAGTTCCATCAAGATTTCCGCAGACCTCAAAGATCGTGAAGGGCTTTGTTGTTTGACAGATCCGAATCTCTGAGCCTAGAGGCCGTCAACAACATATTTCCGTATTCTACAATCGTTGGGACTGTTAGCTTATCCCATACTTCAGACGGAATGGGAAGGCGGTAAAGTCATTCACAGAGGTCAGAGGTAGAGGAACAGTCATTCTTCCTGCCCTATGTCCAGAAACGGCCCACTCCGATTGGTACACTGCAAAAAATATGCAGCACTGCTTTGCTTTGGCAATGAGACTTGCAATTAATCTTGAAGATCCTCTCGCTTCTTGACAGTCTGAACGCATTCAGACTCAGATCGGAGAGATTTTAGGTACTCTCGAAGTGAGGCTGTTAGAGTAGACCGATTCTCTCGGGAAGGGTCCTTGGAAAGTGCTCTCTGAAGGACGTGACCTCTGTGAATCCAGCCTCTCGAAGGCCAACATGGGGCGATCAGCGTCTTTCTTCCACTCCCTCTGACGCCAGCGATTATCTTATTACATTTCCTAAGCTTTGAATAGGGGAAAAGGGCTAACCAACTATCCCCATTCCATACTATAGGATGGCGTCTATTGCTACCGCTCTCGGATCGAGAATAAGGCGCAACGTAGAGGGAAGCTTCTTCGTCTTCAATATTGCCAAAATCTACGAAAGGACGTCCCCAAAGTCTCCACAACTCTCGACATACTTCTAAGCGAGGATTACTCAAAAGTCAAAACGTCAGTAGTTGCTGCCGTCGATCGAGAAGATCCGCACGGACGTGCAATCGTGTAACGAACCTCTTAAGGATCGTTACGTTCCGTGCCTATGCCGATAACCATCTCTCTTTTCTTGGGATATGAGAGAGCTGCGGAATTAATCTGAGGATGATTTGGACCACTCGACCAAAACCTCACTCTTCGAGGAACTGGAGAGCCAACCAAAATTGCTTCCAATTCTTTTAGATTATGTGCCAGGACCTCTGTCGGATGCCTGGCTCCCTCTCATTATCACCTGAGGTGATCCTTAACCCATTGAGAGACGTTTAGAATTATCTCTAGATCATTTGATGTTATTTCAGTTCTCCTTGTTTAGGGAAAAAAACTGTAAGAGGTCTGAATTGCAGTCTATTCAGGGAAACAAGCTTCTCCAGCGAGGAAATGGTCCCCACAGACTCATCCATTCCCTCACTAAGCATGCTTCCTTCCCTAATAAGGCTGCGCTTTGCATAAGCAGGAGAGCATTATTATAGTGCTATGCTGCGGTAGACTCGTACAGAATTCTGTTACAGTGCGGTAAGCAGCGCCGGACATGTCTAAGAGATATCTCTGTTGAAAATTTCTTAGCAAAAGGAACGAGTTTTATTCATGATTACCAGAAATCCCCTCAACCCGAGGCGAAAGTCATGATTGTAGGGCAGAGATACGGTTCGTAAATCAATCCCGCGGGAGAGAGAGACGTAACCGACTGAGCAGTTTACAACGAGCTACCTAACACTGAGTTGGTGACAGTGTGAGACACTGTGACAGTTACAGGCAGCAGCTTATGTTCACCTTCTCGCAGTCTTATGCCGAGTTGCCAGCTATTCTATTCATCTAAGGAATAGATTTTCCATTATTTGAACAGAAACTCTCAAGTTGGCATATCTAAGCGAAAACAGAATTCGCTAATACAGAAGCTGATTTTGTGTTGTCGTAACATTACGCTTAATTAACCAAATGTTAAATCGGAAACTCCTGGAAAGTTGCCGGGAGTACCGATTAAATATACTGCGTCATCCACAATGACAGCAACCTCTCGTTTCGCACTATTCTGCCTGAGTTACCAGACTACTCTCTTCTACGAAGAATAGGTTTTCCGTACTATTATCGATCATAAGAAAATTCTCAAGCAGGCATATTTAGCGAAACATAATTCGCTACATGCCGAAGCTGAGTTGGTGTTGTTGTAACAATACCTTCAAGTCAGCATTGTCCTTACACCGGAAACTCCTGGAAGTTTGCAGGAAGTACGATTAAATACACTTAAAATAACAGTCCTTTCGGTTGCCATCTGTAGAGGTAACCACGATATGCGTATATGACTTGAACTTTACATTAGTAATATGACGCGAAGTTAAAATACCTAAGTATTGCAGTCACTTGAACATATAATTCTCTACTACATTCTTTCCTCGACGAGGAAGAGAGAGAATGGAAATCGACTGTCTTCATTCTCTTTGCCAAGAAAAGGAATATTATTCAAATGGAAAATCCTCAAGTGAGAACCGAAGATCGAAAAGGAAAGTTCAAGCTTCTTATGATATTTGACATAGACTTCATGGACGTAGTCTATAAGTCTTTTTCCTGGATAGCCTCTGACTAATGAATGAGAGCTCTTTCGAAATTTTGTTACTTATCCGCTTATGCGATAAAATGTTATTAAGAACTTTGTCAATGAGAAACTAACCCAATTGCATGACGGAAAGTAATCCAGGGAATTCGAGCATATAGCCTTCCCGATTCCCCGCAGAAATCGAGGAAGGGGTAGGATTCCTGATTAGAGACTGGGCTTACGACAGGAAGGACCTTAATGTTCCCCTTCGGCAGCGCAATCCCGAAAGCAGACGAGGCGTTTTATGACACCGAAATCTGCTTACAGTTTTCCTGGAATTCATCAAGTGATGGATTCTCTTGAACGCTCCCTTCGTAGAAAGAGAAGTAGACATCTTGACGAGACCAAACTCCTTCCTCTACTTCGACGACGCCCTTTGAAGAGCGTTCTTGCAGGAATCCTGCCGAACGTCTTGATGCGTAGGACGCCTATCGTTCTGAAGAACGTCCTGGCAAGTGCTCTACCGAGCGTCATGACGTGTAGGATGCCGAGCGTCTTCAAAAGCGTCCTCGCTGCGTCCTGGCGAGCGTCCTCGCTAGCGTCCTGGCGAGCGTCCAGATGTGTAAGACATCGAGCGTCTTCAAAAAGCTTATCAATGTTTATGACGTCGAGCGTCTTCTGAAAGGCCACCCGAAAAGCGTCCTGGAGAGCCGCACACTGCTCCTGAAGTGTGAGAGCCCTATAGAAGACGTAAGGCTATCGTCTCCAGACGGCCTTAAAGACTTTCGTTACCTTCTAACAAAGACGGTGGCCAGCCTGTGCAACATTTTGCGTCTTAGTAATGCAAATGAACATATCCAGACGCGCTCAAAAAAGGAACGCCGAGTGTTCCGAAAGGCATCGTCGCGAGGTGCTTGCCGAACGTCCTGATTGCATTCTTTGAGCGTCTTGAAGAGCGTCCGGAATAGAAGAGCGACGAACATCAAGGGAAGCGTCATAGTGAATGACGTGCGTCACACGAGTAACTTGAGAGGCTTCCTGGCGAGGGGAGAGCCGCTCATGAAACGCGAGCGTCCTAAGCATAAGTACGGTGATCGTCATCAGGACGAGTCTTCAGGACGTTCGCCACTCTTGACAAAAACGACGGCCGGCTGTGGCGACATCTTGCGTCTTTTGTCACGATCATCGACACTGCAGAAGGGCATTTAAAAGGACGCCTGTGTGTTTCTTGGGTATGAGGAATTCTTTGCCCTTCTCCTGTCGAAAACTAGGATAGACTGTCCAGTGTCATCTCTGTCCGCTGACAGAGCGTCCCTTAGGGACGAGTAAGATGCGTCTTGGCGAGCTGTTTGACTATGCAAATCAGCTTGCCGGACGTCAATCTTATGAGCTTGAACAATATCCCGTTTCGTAGTAAAAGCGAACGTCACATAACGTATACATAACGCCATGAGGGGAGGAGGAAACCTTAGCCGATGACAAATAAGACCTCCTTGGAGCGTCCACCAAATTGGCGAAATCTCCTTGAGAGAAGACGGTGCTTTCAATCCTGCTTCTTCTCCTGTTTCGTACCAGATCCCAGCTCTCCCTTCAGTCTAGATGGAGGAAGTGCAACGAAGTCTTCCTCTCGATAGAGCGTTGAATGTCTCGAAAGGCGTCCTTGTGAGGGTCCTGCCTTAAGGACATTTTTAATCTCTGACCAAGACGACAGCCGCCTGTGCGACATTTTGCGTCTTTGTCACGCTTATCGATATTAAGTCAAGCCGAAGGGACGCCAGATCGATGTGGGTTCCCCGTAACCCTCCTTCGGCTTTCGACATGCCCTCTCCTAGTCCTCTGAGTCCGACAGAGGTCCAGGCCTAGAGGCGTTATGGGGCGGATCTGACGTTCCCTCCTGACGAGAGAGAGGACGTGAAGCGTCCTCTTCTCTAAAGCTTCTTAGAGGGCGCG
The DNA here is from genome assembly GCF_015104395.2 of Macrobrachium nipponense. Taxonomy (NCBI): domain Eukaryota; kingdom Metazoa; phylum Arthropoda; class Malacostraca; order Decapoda; family Palaemonidae; genus Macrobrachium; species Macrobrachium nipponense. Next base: position 8,744,725 of record NC_061087.1, read on the forward strand.
AGTCCTTCCGAGAGCTCCAACCTTGCGGGGAGGACGCCTCGGAGGACGAGAAGCAATCTTTCATGATTCGTGCACGTGCACGATCTTTGGCAGCCTTATCCTGCCGAAGGGACGCCAGATCGGTGGGGGGGTTCCCGTAAAACAACCCTCCTTCGGTTTTCAACTTGCCCCCTCCCTGGTCCTGGGAGTCCGACAGAGGTTTAGACCTAGAGGCGTATAGGACCGATCTGACGCCCCCTCCACAACACTAGGGGCAAAATCAACATCACTACACTCACAACACTGATTGGAGAGCGAGCACTTTTTCAAGCTTACTTGATGTAATCCACAATAATAGAAAGGGCATTACTTCTCACAGAACTTCCTCTAGGCCCGTAAGCCATACCACAGGGTTAGGCAAAATAAAGTCTACTGGAGGTTAGTAGGTTCATTATCCTAACTTCTGTTACTGTGGAGGAAGACCTCCTGATTCTATCACGCTCTAATTTGCGTACATACGAATCATACGTCTCTTTCGGAATCAGTCAACATTACACTAATTACATTGATCTCTCAACAAAGAAAACATGTAAACGTCATGTATACTAAAAACGAGTGTCTACCGAAGGTTTCGGTAGCCTCCCCTTACCCGTTGCAGACAACAAAATCTGAAACTAGGCTACTAGATTCAGACATCATATGCAATGAAAAAATTTTAATTAATTTATGATAGCGTATGCCTAGCCACAAATCCAAGTCCAATCATTCAAAAAAATAAGTAGGATACGTTAACGTCGGCTAATGAAGTTTCAAAATCCTAGGCGGAGGTAGTGGAAACAGGTGTTTTCACTACCGCGACAGAGAAAAAATCTGAATAGAAAATGGGAATGATTCCTGATATCCGCCTCCCAGCGGCGGGAATGGGTACTACCACCTGGCCGCCCACTGCGTGTGCCGGGAGTTTTTTTGAAACTTCTGGTCGGGACCTGTCGGAGAAATACAGACTATATATATATACTGACAGGTAAAGTTTCATGAACAAAATCAAAATTAGGAGGAACCAACAAGGGGGTGTTGGAACGGCGACCGAGAAAATCTGATTAGAAAACGGGAATGGTTCCTAGTCCCGCCACCCAGCGGCGGGAGGGTAGATCACCTGACCTACCTGTAGTGTGTGCCGCGAAATTTGAAATTCTTCTGGGGACGTCGGAGACTATAGCTAAGTATGTATCTGCCGGGGAAGTTGCATGTACAAAACATTTTATACCAAGGCAAAATATAACTGCAGCCGACAATTGAAAAGCATTTGGCTCTTTGGGGGTGTTGAATGTGCTTCAAAGAAAAAGTTCATAGTTTCTTTGCACCAGGAAGGGTAGGATAGAAGTTCTGACACCTTAATTCCCATTATCAAGAAATATATCCGTGCTGGCAACACGGTAATGAGCAACGGTTGGGCTGCCTACAAGACCCTTGGTGAGGAGGGATATGGTCATAAGGTGTTCAACCACAGCATGAACTTGTGGACCCCGGCGATCGTTCTGTTCATATTCAAAATATTGAGCGTGAATGGAGAAACATTAAGGGAGTGGGCCAAAAAGACCTGGTATCCATACCGAGTTACTTTGAGCCAGTATACTTCGGATGATAGTTTTGTTTTTATATATTATGGGCATAATGCTCATCATCACTTCTTTGAGGCCGCAAAGCTCTATCCACCACACAGCAGTCGATAACCACCCACTGGTCAAGAAGATTTACCAGACTACGATGTGGAACCTTCCTATTCATCCGACAGTAATTAAGGTAAGATTACTTGTCAACTCAACACATATATGCATGTGTGTGTGTGTGTAAGGCAATATATAAAACGTAGGAGATTTGATCCCAATATGACAATTTGTCCAAAATTGCATTTTTCCTAACTATACAAACCTGAGGTCCTTTTACAATAGGAAGATACTAGCGGCAGCTGGATAAGGTCGTAAGCTTTCGAACAAGGGGTTCGGTAGTTAACTGCTTGTCCGGACAGGCGCGCACGCGCGACTGGGAGGTAAACAAATCACTTTTGCTTTGGCCCAAGCAAAAACTGCAGAGTGAGGGGTGGCATGAGGTGGGGCTATGTGTAAAAGGACTCAGTTTGTATAGTTAGGAAAAATGCAATTTTGGACAAATTGTCATTTGTTCCGACACGGCATACAAACCTTCGGTCCTTTTACAATAGGAAGACTCACTTCTTGGTGGGTGGAATCTGAGTCTTTTGTGAACAGACTGGTGTTCGCCCTACCTTGGAAGCCTCCCTGGTCGTAAGAGCGAGGGAGGGATCCAAGCCGCCTGGGTCCGATTGATCGGGGTGTGCACCGCAGGATCAATGGTCAGACCTCTGGACCGGAGGTACTAGAAGAGGGGCATGCGCATCTCTTAGTACCAGCAATGCAAGAACTTGTTCCTGTACAGGAGCAAATATAAAGTCATGGGTTTGACTCTTGTAGGCATTCCACTTCCCCCCCTTGTAGAAGGAAGTGTGGTATTCTGCTCCTATCCCTAGTGAAAGGGATAGGATGGGGCTCTGTCATCTAGCTCACCTGCATCTCGTCCTCATCCAGCGTAGTGACGACCATGGCCCGGCCCTCTGCCCACAGGTAGAGGGGAAGGAAAAGATGGAAGAGAGAGCCAGTCACTCACTCACTCACACATCCATCCACACAGTCACACCAGGACTCGATGCTGTTCAGCCTGCGAGGGTCTGGGTTAGCTACACAACTTGTTGAGCAGCCACCACGGGTCCCCAAGGAAAAAGGTATCCAAGGACCTGTGGGCAATATCCCGAAGGTAGAAGGACGTAAAGGTAGTCTGGTTTCGACCAGACCCCTGCCTTCAGGACCTGCGCCACGGAGAAGTTCTTGCGAAACGCCAACGAGGGGCCAATACTTCTGACTTCGTGAGCTCTTCGGACGGGACGTACGGATGTCGTCACTACCATCAGCCTCATACGCCCTCCTGATGACCTCACGCAGCCAGAATGAAAGAGTGTTCTTGGATACTTCTTTCTTGGTGACCACCCCGTGCTAACGAAGAGGCGTCGACACTCAGGTCCTGAGGTGTCGAGTTCTCTTCAGATAGCGCCGTAGCGCCCTCACAGGACACCAAAGCAGCATCTCATCCGCATCACTTATCGGTGAAGTCCAATAGGGAGGGAATCGTGAATGACTCGAACCTGTCATCAGGGACTGACGGTTTCTGAGTCTTCGCAACGAAGTTCGGGACGAAACTTCGAGCGTCACGGATCCCCATCCCCTGGAGTGTCGTACATCATAGGAAAGACCATGAAGTTCCCCTACTCTCTTCGCCGATGCCAGGGCCAACAAGAAGAGGGTCTTGAGGGTCAGATCCCTGGTCATACGACTCTCGGAGTGGCTCGAACGGTGTTCGAGTCAGACTCCAAAGGACGAGAGTCACGTCCCACGCAGGGGGCCTGAGTTCCCTGGGTGGGCAAGACCTCTCGAAGCTCCTCATCAGCAAGGAGATCTCGAACGAGTTCGAGATGTAACACCCCCTCAGTTTCAGGACGAGCGCCAAGGCGGCTCTGTATCCTTTAACTGTGGGGACTGAAAGGAGCTTCTCTCGGCGAAGAAACACGAGGAAATCCGCTACCTGCTGAAGAGGGCTCTGAGAGGAGATAGACCCCGTCTACGACACCAACCACAGAAGACGGCCCACTTCCCCTGGTACACAGCTGCAGAGGACTGACGGACGTTTCCAGCCATCTCTGTTGCTGCGCTACGAGAAAAGCCTCTCGTTCGCAAGAGAAATGGTGGATAACAGCCAGCCGTGAAGACGTATGGGACTGGACTGCTCGGTGGTACCGCTCGACGTGTGGCTGGGCGAGAAGGTTGTGCCAAGGGGGAATCTCTCTCGGTTCTCCTGCGAGAGAAGAGCCAGCAGGTCCGGATACCAAATGGCCTGTGGCCATTTGGGAGCCACCAGGATCATCCTGAGATTCGGGGTGACCAGCGCTTCGACTGATCACCTTGCGAATCAGGCTGAACGGGGGAAAGGCATAGGCGAAGAGGTTGTCCCACGGGTGTTGAAGAGCGTCCTCTGCAGCTGCCCATGGGTCCGGCACGGCCGAGAAGAACACCTGGAGCTTCCTGTTGTGCCGGGTGGCGAACAGATCCACCCGACTGGTCGCCCCCCACAGGTCGAAGAGGCCTTTCCGCCACGTCCTGGTGGTAGAGACCATTCGGTCCCTATCACCTGATCCCGACGGCTGAGCGTGTTCCTGCTACTACATTCCTCTTCCCTGGAATGTAGCGTGCCGACAGCTCTATTGAGTGTGCCTGAGCCCACTCGTGCACCTGCCGAGTCAAACTGGTACAACGGGAGAGACACTAGGCCCCCTGTTTGTTGACGTAAGCCACCACCGTGGTGTTGTCGCACATCAACACCACTGAGTGTCCCATCAAGCGGTCCTGAAAACTCTTGGAGAGCGAGGAACGCTGCCTTGAGTTCCAGTACATTGATGTGAAGGTGCTTGTCGTTCTCGTCCCACACTCCTGAAGTCAGCAACTCCTCCAGGTGTGCGCCCCATCCCTCGGTCGATGCGTCTGAGAACAGCTGCATGTCCGGGGGGGGAGTGCGCAGAGGCACTCTCTTAAGAGGTTCCTGTCGTCGAGCCACCAGGCTAGGTCCTGCCTCACCTCCTGTGTCCAGTGGACACTGGAAAAGCTTGGGGGTGGGGGATCCGTCGCCTGTGACCAAACTCTCCTTTAGTCTCCATTGAAGAGACCGCAGGTGAAGGACGCCCGTGAGGGCTAAACTCTCGAGTGACGACAGGTGTACCGATCACGACTTGCCATCGCTGAGCTACCTGTTCCTGCCGAGACAGGAACTGGTTGGCTGCCTCTCTGAATCTGCTGATCCGCGAGTCTGCGGGGAAGACTCGCCCTGCTACCGTGTCGATCAGCATACCCAGGTACTTCATCCTCTGCTTGGGCTCGAGATCGGACTTCTCGAAGTTCACAACGATCCCCAGATCGCGACAGAACTCGAGCAGTCGATCCCTGTCCTGTAGCAACTGCGAGCGGGACGCTCGCCAGGACTAACCAATCGTCGAGATACCTCATCAGACGTATCCCGTGCCGAATGGGTCCCAAGCCAGACACCAGAGTGAACACTCGCGTGAACACCTGTGGGGCGGTTGAGAGACCGAAGCACAGTGCCCTGAACTGGTACACCGTCCCGTCGAGGATGAAGCGGAGGTACTTTCTGGAGGACTGATGAATGGGTATTTGGAAATACGCATCCTTCAAGTCCACTGAAAGCATGAAATCGTTCTCCCTGATGGAGTCGAGCACTGAGCGTGCCGTCTCCATCGTGAACCGGGTCTGGCGAACAAACCGGTTCAGGGGAGAGAGATCTATCACCGGGCGCCAGCCTCCCGTAGACTTTCAACAGGAAGAGTCGACTGTTAAAAGCCCGGTGAATGATCCGTGACGATCTCTACAGCTCTCTTGCTCAGCATGGTCTTGATCTCCTGTCTGAGTGCTACGTCCTTCGGTGACCGCGGGGACGTACGGACTGCTGTTGGACCGGGTTGGAGGTGAGGGGTGGCCGAGATTCGAAGGGTAATAGATATCCCTCCCGAAGGACATCTACAATCCAGGTCTCGGCGCCGTAGCGCTGCCAAGTTGCCCAATGGCTGGCCAGGCACCCCCCCACTTCCGGCAGCAGGTGAGGGGGAACGCCGTCCCTAGCGTTTCCCCCCTTTCTTCGACTTCTTCCCAGAGCCTCCCCGGGATGAGGAGGGCTGGGAGGAGGGCTGGTTACGGCCCCCCTTGCCAGAAGTCGAAGAAGACAGAGTCATTCCTCGGGGCTTCGACGCAGCAACCGTCTTAGCAGCCGAGGAAGCGCTAGCCGAGCTCTTAGACTTGGCCGCAGTCCGAGGCTGCCCAGAAGCCTTCGAGACTGCCTGGTGAACCAGACGGTCACTGTCTTCAGTGCGCCGTCTGTCCACCGCAGCGTCCACCATCTCTCCTGGTGAAGAGAGACGTGGAACTCCGTAGAGGTCCGTTTCGAAGCCCCAACGCCGCCTCACGCCCGGCCGCCCTGGAAACCCGAGTAAGGACAGCGTCCCTTCGTCGGAGAACCAGGTTGGCCCACAGGTTCACCGTCTGGTGGGCAAGGAAGGAGATGGCTCTTCCCCCAGACTGGCAAACTCTCCTGAAGGCCGAGTCCTCTTCGGGAGAAATTCCCCCGGAGTTGGCTGCGACCTTAGATACTGTGAGGGACCACAGATCTAGCCAGGAGACGGCCTGGAAAGCTGCCAATGGCGGTAGATTCCCAGGCCGAGTGCCTCTTGCTGCGAGAACCACAGGTTCTCGGACAGGAGCTGTTGCAGAGACACACCCGGAGTCAGCCTCGCTAACTCCGGGTTCACCTGTTTGGGCGGCATCGGATCTTCAGATGGCACGTAAAACGCCGCTGTCGTAGCAGAGGAGGTGGAAGTAGCTTGCTAGACCTGCCAGACTTCAGTGAAACCGTCCTGTCCAGAGACAAGCGATTCAACTTGGTCTAGCACTGAGTCAGCCAGCTCTGACCGCGGCAAACCCACCGTCGGTCTGGGTTCCCTCTTCGGGCCCCAGAACGACTCGAGCCGGGACGTGGGCTCGGATGGTGGAGCGGCGATCCTTCCCCGAGGTCGTTGTGCTGACGAATCAGCGCAATAACCTCGGCAAAGTTCCTCTGGATCTCAGGAGTGACTGCATCCTGTGGAGTCGGACCGTCCAGTCCCTCAAACAGGAGCACCTCCCGAGACCCTCCTCCCTCAAGGAGAGGAGCAGCGACAGCCCCCTCTCGGTTCTCCTCCAACCACCTGTGGCGTAAGACCTGGCTGGTCCGAGAACCGAGCCTGGTACGTACGACGACGTGGCGGGATCCTGAAGGGCGCACCCTTCACGATCACTCCTCAATACCTCGCCCCTCCCGGTGTAACCCGAGGAGGTTGAAGGTATGGGAGAGGCAGACCTGACGCTCTCTCCTCGCTCACTGGCAGAACCAGCGGGCTTGGAGGACTGCAGGCGGTCGATCGTCAACCCGCGGTGGCGATCGAGCTGCAGACCTAGTCGAGCCGTCTCGCTGTGGAGAACGGCTGGACCGAGAACAGCGGCCCCGGTCTCGTGTGTCAGAGGAAGCTGGTGCTGGTTGCCGTACCCGATCGCTCTCTGTGAGAGCGACGGTCAGGCGACCGGCGAGCTCCACTGTCACGGTGAGACCGGTGGCGTGTCCTCACGGTGCGTCAGTTCGCTGGTACCAGCCGTGGCTGGTGCCGGCGAAACGGGGGGAGGGGGGGACCTCTTCCCAGCCATCAGCCCGTGGCCGGTCATGGACCGTCACGTCCCGCCGCCCCGGTAGCCAGCTGCTCGCCGCCGAGAGCGAGAGCTGGTCTGGTGAGAGTCGCGTGAGCGGCTGTCACCAGTCTTCCGCTCCGTGCCGTGAACCTGACGCTGAGCGGACTCAGAGGTCTGGTTCCTGGCTGCACGGTCGCTGGTAGGCGGGGGTACCAGTTACACTCGGTACCTCTCGCGAACGAGCGCCGAGCCGGATCCTGCTGCTGTGGCCGAAACCACTGACAGCAGGTGAGGAAGTGCCGGTGTTAGCCGGCACCCCTCTGGTCCCCGTAGTCTTCTTCCTTGCGGGAGCGAGAAGAGACGGGTCCTGCTCCCGAAGGAGCCAGGGCGACCAGCGGAAGAACCCCCCGTCTCACCAGAGCGAGACGGGCCCTTAGAAGCTCCGAAGGAGACTTCTTAGGGGGGGGGGAGGCGACCTTCTTCTTCTTAGGCGGGGGAGCCTTAGAAGAAGAAGGGGAAGAGGCGGCAGACGACGACGACGAAGAAGACGATGAAGACGACGACGACACCTTCCTCTCTTCTTCTTCTTCTTCGTCAACCTCCTCAGGACCGACGTCAGGTCTGTCATCCAGGACGGAGCCGGGGCTGCTGTTGCCGAAGCAACAGGGCCCGGACGTACCTGTCCGAACAGACCAGCATCGGGAGCAGCGGCGCCAGGAACGGGAACAACATCAGCAGGTGCGAGCATCACAGGAACGGCAGCAGACACGGCAGGATCAGGAACAGGAACAGCAGCGGTGGTCACGGCAGGTACGGCAGATACAGCTGGTCGAACCAACGGCACAGACGTCATCGGTACCGGTGGGAGGTCCAGGGGCGAGCTCTTCGGGCACATGAAGTCCGGTCGCGGCAGCACGGCAAACCCAGGTGGCGGCATCACACTCCCCCGAGTTTACGGCGACTGGCCCCTGCACCGATGTTGTGGGTGTTACAGAGGACCGCGTGCTGGGTGTACACCAGGTGAGGAGGGTGACGCGTAGCCAGGTGTTGTCAGGGTCGTGGTGGTGTTGTGACCGTAGCATGCGTAACCGCCACGGAGCCAGCGAGATGATAGAGCAGCCCCTGGACACTCGGCAGCCCGCCCCGCAGTCCCAACGATGCCCACACCTGTCCGAGGTCATCCTTCACGGCAACCGCACCTGAGGAGGCAAAAAGTCGGGTGATTAGGAGGATCCTCTACCGCTCGCGCGAAGACGAGCGGATAGAGGACCCAGAGTACAATCTACGTCGGGGTATCTAGCGCCCTCCTCCACACTCGACACATCGGGAGAGGAGAAGGACCTAGACACCGCCCCCGAAGGGGAAGGCGCGAGACGTGGAAGTTGAGGGCTGCGGCAGGAAAGAAGACGAAGTGTCCGTCACCAAAGGAGTCGCGGGAGAGCTTTCCGACGACTCCTTTGCAGGCCTTCGCTTCTTCCTGCCCTCATACAATGTCCACTGCGCCTCCGACCAGTCAATACAAACATCACAGGGCTCGGCCCGGGTGCATTCGCGCCCCCGGCACCGAGCACACAAAACATGAGGGTCAATCTCGGGGAATGATCTGAACTTCCCGCATTTGCGCCCTTCGGTACCCGGGCAAAGTCTACCTTGGGGTAGCGAGGCGGGGAGATTCCATCATAATTCAATTGCAGCGTAATTAATATGATAAGAGAGAATAACTGTACTTACAAGCTCTTTCATACACAATTACAAACAAACTAGAAAGCAAACGACGAGCAGCGGGCAGCAGAGAGCGAACACGAACACGTCCATCCACTGTGAGGCCGAAAGCAAAAGTGATTTGTTTACCTCCCAGTCGCGCCGCGCGCGCCTGTCGGACAAGCAGTTAACTACCGAACCCCTTGTTCGAAAGCTTACGACCTATCCAGCTGCCGCTAGTATCTTCCTATTGTAAAAGGACCGAAGGTTTGTATGCCGTGTCGGAACAAATATATATATATAGTTATATATATTATATATATATATATATATATATATATATATATATATATATATATATATGTGTGTGTGTGTGTGTGCGTGTGTGTGTATGTTAAAGGGAATATATGAAATGAGCAACTCGCTTAGGAACATTAATTGATCCCCGAAGGCTAGTACTAAACACGGGGAAACACATTTGACCCCCTTAACCATTTATCAAAAAAATAAAACACACGAAGTCCAAGCCATTCAATTGTGGTTTTTCTTGTCAATGAATCCCCAAAGGAGGGTTCGTGGGGCTTCCCCCCCCAGCTAAGAGAATGCCAAACACTGACCAGTTTTTCTAACCAGGTTAGGATAGTTACTGCCCTTTATTAATGCCAGTTATTTTTTAAAATGAAGCCGAAGCCATTTAGAAACCAGGTGTTCGCATTGCGGGTTATGTTGTGTTGTTATGCCTATCGTATCATGAACATTTCCCATTTGCCAGTTCCGGGCTGTTTGTGAGTGCGTATTGGAGTGATTACAAGATATGGTCACAAAGCTTCTTTCTGGAGTATTTTTTTTTTTATTTTGATGCTGCTTTGTGTCGATTACCTATATTTTATGAATTGGTGGTATTGGCTTAGATCCCCTACTCTGAAATGGCAAATTACGTTAGTGCCTTGTAATGGAACTTTAGTCAGGGTATAACAGAATGGTTTTTCTGGCATATTTTCACGTTTTGAATGAATTTGATGTCGATTTTCATCGGAGATACAAAGTTTTGGGGTAAGGGTATAGCCACCCTACCTCCACAACTATTGAATTCCGAGCAAACTCATCATCAGATTCTTTCGAATACGTGATAATATGCCAGGAAAAACATTCTGTTCTCCAATTAGGAATATTGGCAACTTATATATTATTTTACCTGGGTTAGCCTAAGTTTAGCAGTTCATGGGATGCCTAGTCCCTCAGTTAAATAAGCACCCAGCACCCTATGCTAGGTTTGGAAGTTTGCATCTCGACCATTTATAGGTTAATGTCTAGGAGAGGGCTGCATGAAGATATCAGTGATATTAAATGTATTTTTACTAGAATGTGTAAGGAATGTATGTAAGTAGTGGTATACGAGTGAGATAATTTAGTGAAATTCAATAACAGTCGAAATATCGACGATCAAACTCACGCTACTCTTGTCTCCTCCCAGAATTTTTCTAAGTCTGTTGTTATTGCTGACTGTGTCTTGTTTTTAGCTCAAATGAGCCCTGTAACAACTATAATCCGCAGACAAACTAGTCCACTATGACGTCTTACACGTTTGGCCGATCACAGTTTCATTTTCTTACACCTCCTCAACTTTGGCCGATGGCGCGGGTGTTTGAAAATTTTCTCAGCGCGACAATACATTATCTTACCCAGGGGCCAGGCTTTTCAGTTTGTTCTTAGACATGGAAGCCGTAGCAAGCACTTCATCTCATATTGCACAAGAAGTTGAAATTCCAGTTTCTTGTCCTGACTGTTTCCTAAGTGACAGTGAATTTGTTTTAGCTTATTCGGGGAATATTGAAAAACTAGTGGATTTGTCGGGTACCTGGCCACTTCCTACTTTAAGTTGCATGTCAGGGAACCTTGCAACGGCTTCACGTTTTCCTCAAAGCAGCAGCACATCTTTATCAACCAACAGTTTAAGGTAAGGTTCATTCAATATAGAGTATATTAGGTAATTGGTGATAAGTTATTAACAATAGGTACTTACAGCCAGTACCATCACTTTGGATTTGGTTTGATGGATGTGTTAGGTAGTGGCCTTAAGGGGGAGTCCGCCCCCCACTAGCCCTAGGTAGGGGTACAGGGCCCTAGGTTAGGTTTAGTGGTTGGATTAGGTTCGGTAGTGCCCAAAAATCACTTTTCTCCTCCTCCCCACCCAAAAACTCTCCCACTGGGATCCCCCATAATTG